>NW_027187281.1:4896117-4919113 GCF_028583685.1 Petaurus breviceps papuanus | reverse complement strand
CAGGCAGGCAGACAGACAGACAGACAGATAGACAGATAGACAGGCAGACAGACAGACAGACAGATAGACAGATAGACAGACAGACAGACAGACAGAGATAGATAGACAGACATGTACCAATACAGATTAAGGTAATCAGAGTCAAGAAAAATTTATGGGTAACTACAATAATATAAATGGAAAGAACAAATATACATGAAAAAAGGCAAAAGTGAATGTAATAAAATTATAAAGACCAAGAAGTACTTGAATGAAGAAATATAAGAAGATACCCCCAACTCACTTTTCATGGAGGTGGGAAGTTCACAGATGTTAAACATTGCATGTTTTCAGAATTTTTCAATATATTGATCCAACTGTGTTGATTTTTCCTCTCTAAACAAACACTATTTATCATTATAAGGGATAGCTCTCTAGGAGAAGTGGGAGAGATATTTGGGATAACTATAGTGATGTAAGAAGCAAAAAATATCACTAAAAACTTATAAAAACAAAAATAAAGATTACAACTAATGACTGATGTGTCTACTAATAAAATCTTTATGATATTAATCTATGTGCACATATATATAACTATAATTTTTAGCATAGATATAATTATATGTGGGGCAGTTAGGTGGTACAATGGATAGATCACTGGGCTTGGAATCAGGAAGACATCTTCATGAGTTCAAATCCAGCCTCAGATACTAGCTGTGTGACCCTAGAAAAGTCACTTAACTCTGTTCATCTTAGTTCCTCATCTGTAAAATGAACTGAAGAAGGAAATAGTAAACCACACCAAAAGAAATGGGGTCACAAAGAGTATAACTGAATAGCAACCACAATAGCTATACGTATGTAGTGCCAGTGCAATATTTACAGCACTGACCATGACTATATATAGTCCCATATAGTGCTCGATAGCAAAGTATAACAGATTCTCTATATAGAGGACAGAACCAAAGCATTTATTTAGACACCAGAAAACTGAATCCCAAAACCAGTAAGCCGGTTCCATCATAGTAGTAATGAAGTTAACAAGTCATAACAACACAGGGATCTACAGCATCCTTTGACCTTCCCACAAACCAATATAAGATCAATATTTACTCACCAACCTCTTTATCTCCTTGCCTGAGCTCCTTTCTCTCTCACCGTCTCTCTAGCTCTGACTCCCAGCTTCCTGTGGCTCAGCATCACCCTTCAGCAAACTCCTCCCATTGCAGGCTCCATGTGATCGCATGCAACCTATTAGAGGTCAGAGTATATTTTTAAGTCAGAAAAAGTTCTCAAATTCACCCAGGCCTAGTAAGGGGCCGGGAAGATGTTCAAATTATCATTACCATTACAAAGCATAGTATAATATCCAGTATGGTGTGGCATGGTATGGCATGGCACGGCACAGCATGGCACGGTACAGTATGGTATGGCACAGCACAGTATGGTATGGTACAGTACGGTATGGTATGGTACAGTATGGCATGGCACAGCACAGCATAGCATAGCATAGCATAGTATAGTATAGTATAGTATAGTATAGTATAGAATCATATAATTTATTATGTGTATCCTTGATGAAAATTTGAAAAGGATCAAGCAGTCTTTCACAAATAATTCTTTGTAATAGACCATATCTTCTTGATCACACAGTTGACTGAAAGGCAAAGAGAAGAAAATGCAAGAATCCATTGTGTTTATCATTTAGCAATTACTAAACAGCTTTTGATTCAGTAGATCTAAATGCCACCTTAAAAACTTTTCTCCAGCAAGGAGTTTCTCATACTTACATTAAGATGCTACAAGACAATACAAGATTTCTTGATAAATGAAAACACAGACACAACTTTTCAAAGATCTTCTGATAATTAACATCAAGTAAATCATGAAGCAGAGAGATAGAGATTCACCACTGTTATGGGGAAGATCTTGAACAAAGTCCAAATAGGAGTGATGCTTCCTTGCAGAGATGATGTCCTCCAGATGTTGCTGTTAGTGAATGGAATTGTGCTGACTGCACAATACTCTTTTCAATGCTGTATATCTGCAAATTGTGAAGTATCCTTTTTCCAAGGAATTAAAGCAGTGGGTGACCAAAAGAGCAATAAAGAGACCTTTATTGAGTGAAAATGTGTTTTAATAGATTTCCAAAGATAATTTCTGCTCAAGGAATGGCATTAGAGGTACAACTGGAAAAGGAGATGGGCTAGTCATATGACAAAAGATAAAGGGGAATAACAATTTTGCTCCACTGCTACCCTCAAAATGTAACATACGGAAAAAGGTAACTAGCATTTATGGAGGATCTCTGGAAGAACGTAGACAAGATTCACGTAGGACAAAAAGACATGAATAGGCTGCTATTTGCATCATTAAAGGGAATATACACATGCATGAAATCATAGATCTATTCAAATATCTAGAAAAGTCTACAAGGTTAAGAATCACATTTCCTTTTTTATTAAAATTTTAAAAAAATATTTCTTTTTGGTAATAGAATTGTTGCTGGCATTTTAAAAGTTACTATAGATATATAGCTGGCCATTTTAAACACAAGATGACATTGTACTAATGAAAGAATCTTGTTTTATTTTTCAGCTTTAACAATGGAGTCAAATGAGTCATTTATTCAAATAAAGATACCAAGGCATAAGGTAAAATTATTTCTTTTTCTAATCATACTAATAACCTTAATATTACACTAATGTAATTTTGGTCTTTACTACATCTGGCATAATTGAAAAGCATTTTCCATATTAAAAAAGTATATATTATTTAAACCTGCCAAGAAAGAAAGGTTGAAGTTACTGTGGAAATCAAAAATATATTTCTCCTTGCTCTGGTACATTCAATATCTTGTCCTTAATAGAAGTAATAATACCATTAAGATAATAGCTAACAATGCATGTGGAAGATAGAAAACTTTCCTTCTTTTAAATGATTCTTTTTTGTTGTTTTTTATATTCTTCTGGCAGTAATAATATTTCATTTCAGTACAACATTCATTAATCATTTACTTCTTGCAAGGCACTCCTGAGTACTGATAGGCAAACAAAGAAAACAATGAAATAGCCATTAATATGAAAGAGTCTCTATTCTACTGGAAGAGGAACAAATGAAGACTCATAAGTAAATACAAGCATTCGTATTTCACTATTTGAAATTTTTAGAGAGTCATTTCAGATGAAATTGAGAGCTGGTAAATCATCCTTTGTGAATCTAATCCCAAAAGAAAGAGTATAAAGAAGGAGGTTCCATGAGCCCAGTTGAGAAGTAAGCCTTTGCTTTTGCTGCCTTCTAGCCTCTTCCTCTATACAATCCATGATTTACCTTCCCTTATCTACCCTGTTTGACTAAATATTTCTGTACACTCTTCTTTGCCATTTTGCCTATGAAAGACAGTTCTCAACAAAGATCTCAAATTATTGTGGTTCTAAGTCTAATGCCACTTCTCTCAGGAAGATTTGCATTTTCAGTCTTTAGTTCTAAATATGGAATAGAAGGCTGTCTCCTGGTAAAAGAACTTCAAGCTTCAGGGATCAGGGGAAGAGGTATGTTTTTGAGCAGACTGAAATCACCCCATGCAGGCAGGGCTTGCTAACAATGGAAGGAGAAAAAGACCTTGCTTAACCTTAGTACCTTAAACTCAGGAGGGATGGAAAGAATGTTACATAGCCTGTTAGCAGAGGGAAGATCCCAGCTTCTACTAGCTGTTGAGCCTGCTTTCATAGCAAATTTGCAGGGGCCAGGACTCCTGGGGCTGTTTTAAGTCTCGGTCAGAGTGCCCCTGCAAAACTCAATCTCACAAAATACCCAAACAAATTTTGCTATAGAGTTATTTTATAAGGCTCATCAGCACATAAATTATTGGTGAATGCTGAGCTCAATAATGAGTATATACACCAAGTGTAAGTTGAATTGCCAAGCATGTGTATTATTGATTCAACAGACTATACACCATCTGTCCAATGTGACTCCAATGTTATACAAATGTAATAATAATAATAATAATAATAGCTAACATTTACATAATGTTTACTATGCCAAGCACTGTGCTAATCACTTCACAATTATTATCTCATTTGATCCTTATAATAACCCTGAGAAGTATCTCTATTATCTCTATTTTACAGATGAGGAAACTGTGGCAAATGGAATTTAAGTGACTTGTCCTAGTTCACACTGTCAGTAAGTGTTTGAGGCTGGATTTAAGTTCAGATCTTCCAGCTCCTCTATCCACTGTATCACCTGTCTCTGGACATATGTGCATATACATATGCATACACATACACATGTGTATATATACACACACGCATATACATATGTGTACATATACACACACACACTGTGTGCTGTGTATTTGTACAATGAGGTGTTCCCCTCCCATTTCAATTAATGTAGAAAGCCCAGAATATAATCAGTATAAGGGAGGGAATTTCTCCCTCTACCTCAATTGATATGGTAATAGAGGGACCAGAATGTAATCACTAGCTATCGAGTAGTTATTAAAGAATTTTCCTCTAGCACCACAACAAACTATGAAGAAGTGTGTAATCAACTTGAGAGGACCAGCCTTTGGAGACAGGCAACTGACAGCAAGGAACATATTATGATTGGTCCCTCGGCCATATATATAAAAGAAGCAATTTATTCAGCCATGGGTGAGTTCAGTCTGGGGAAAGTTTTATATATGTATACATAGACATATATGCATTTGTATAAATTTTTGTGTCTATATACATATATGTGTGTACTACATATATAGTGCACACATGTCTATGTGTGTATACTGGGCAGGGGGTTAGAATGGTGTGACTTGTGATAGTTTAGAGAACCCCTAGTAAGGAAATCCTTTGTACCAATGTAGATCAACAACCGTTCAAAAACCCAGTCTTATAGAATTACCTGAGATGTTAACAGGTTAGATGACTCGCTCAAGGTCACATAGCTAGTATGGTCAGAGGCAGGAGTTGAACCCAGGTCTTTGAGGTCAGCTCTCTACACACTATGCCACATTGTCTCCTTTGCAACATAGCACCTACTTATTAATAAAGATCTCATAAGGATCTGCCTTTCCTCAGCACAATGATACCTACATGTCTGGATACATTGCCATGTGTTCTTCCCAAGAAATAGGCAGCTAGGTGTCCCTGGGCAAGTTATTTAACCTCTGCCTGTCTCAGTTTCCTCAACTGTAAAATGGAGATAATAACAACATCTGACTCCCAGAGTTGTTGTAAGGATCAAATGAGATAGTATTTGTAAAGCAATTAGTACAGTGCATTCATTGCACATAGTAGGGATTTAATTCAGCCTAACCATCATCACTGCCTTCAAGAAAAGGAAGAAAAATAGAACACTTCTATCACAAGGGTGAGTAAAAAAAGAGACTTGAAAACATCAGTCAAACAAGTACATGAAGACATATCAGAGGGCAAAAGGGGAATGAGAGGTATTGGAGTTAGAAAAGCACTGTTTTCAAAGGCATAAAGCCTGAATCCAAGTCCCAACTCACATCCATAAGCTGTGTGACTGGGTAAATTTATCAGTCTTTCTGGGTTTCCTCATCTGAGAGTGGGATCAGTTGAGCTTGTGTTACCTATTTCACAGGGTTGCTATGAATAAAACATTTTACAGAACTTAAAGTCAGTATATGTGCTGCCCTCTGAGACTTTGGGCTAGGCACATCTATATCTGAAAGTCTGGCACTCGGCCTGAGAGGATAGAAGAGACACTAATTTTGTCCCCTGGTTTTAACATTGCCTCTTTAGTTTATACACACACACACTCATCTCTATGAGAGAACGGAATAGATTAGGGCTTTAAAAACTAGGGAACCTGAGGATTATTTGGTAGTTATTGAACAAATTAACACTCCTTAGTTTGTGTTCTATACTTGGGAAATGAAAATCATCAGGGATATGAGATGTTTAGCATAAGTTAGGGTGAAGTCTCCATTGAGGTTCCAAGTCCCTGAATCAAGATGAATAGTCAAAAGAAAAGATGAAACTTGAGCATCTTAGCTTAGAGATCTCTGACCACAAACAACTTGGCAAGTGGATTAGGAATCTCCTGTTGGAGAGATAAGAGGATTCAGTACCTAAGACTGAGGAAACAAGACAGAAGAATCAGGAGAATGAAGGAAGCTTTTTGCTGGTTTTAAGCAGGGATTTCTGACTTTTCAAAAAGAGCTGGGAAAAAAGCGATGGATTTGAAGCCAAATAAACATGACAGCTCTCATTCTTCAGAAAGTCAATGATTTTGGCTGAGTTAGAAGATGGAAGGAGCAGAGCATCCAATGTCCAGTAGAGGCCATATGTGGTGAACAGCACAGTGACTAGAAAAGATTTTAAATTCAGTCAAGCAGCTTCAGGTGGAAACTGTGTCTGGCCAACCAGCATACTCTGGAGTCTATGAGACTAGAGAAGAGCAGACTTTGGCAAACTATACTGCCAAAAGGTATCAATAGCTCCATCCTGGGTGCAGCCCCTCCATATGCAGGACCTAGCCACATGTGTTCTCTACATTTCTGCCTTTTATACATGAATCTAGGGCACACACAACCATCTTGTGTTTGGCTATTAAACTCTCTTCATCTTCCCTTCTTTTGCCTAGCAAAAAGAGAGATCCCATCCTGGTGCTGACTCTAGTCTTTACATGAAGCAGAAGCCTCTTGACTCTGATCCCACCCCTCCTCTCATCCTCTCATTTCTCACCCTTTGTCTAAATTTTTAAAGACCACTTAGCCATATCACCTAGCTCCTTCTTGAATTAATAGACTTTAAATCACTCTCCTCCTTTTTTAGTCATTAGTCTTTCTTTACTGATTTTTTTCAATTTCCTTTTTGTGATGCCTTATTTTTACAGATATTTTATTACATCTACCATTGACCTGCTTTCCCTAGATAAGATAAATGACAATTTAGAGATAAAAATAGGAAATAAAAGAGAAAGAAGAAAGATAAATGGAGGAAGAAGGAAGCAAAAGAAGGAAGGAAGGAAGGAAGGAAGGAAGGAAGGAAGGAAGGAAGGAAGGAAGGAAGGAAGGAAGGAAGGAAGGAAGGGAGGGAGGGAGGAAGGAAGGAAAGGAGGAAGGGAGGAAGGAAGGGAGGAAGAGAAGAAAGGAAGGAAGGGAGGAAGGGAGGGAGGGAGGAAAGAAGAAAGGAAGAATAAGGTAAATATCATTTTTTCCTCTAACAGCTGAAGGATCCCAAACACAGAAAGGGTAGCCAATGTGAGGAAGGTCACATAGCAGGTGGTGAGCAGCAGGCACCTCACAGCCCAGGAGTTTCCATTCCATTTCTTAGCTGACTGAGCCATGTTGCCTCTTGGTACTGAAGGCATTAACATGATGGATGGTTGGGCTCGAGTTGAGCACTCTTCTGTAGCCTGTCCAGTATGCTCAGCCTGTGCTGTATCACACAGCTTTCCTATTTCAAAATAACTTTCTATATAATTTTCTTACACAAGCAAAATAAGTTAAAACTATAGTGACCATCCACTCTATTCTAATATATCACCATGTGTGGAAAAGGAGACACACCAAAGAGAAAAGGAAAAATGATTTAAATGTCTATGCTATCTGCAGTGAGGTTTTGAGCATCACTGGTATTTCTCCTAAGGAAACCAGTTGGAAGGGGAAGGATTATGGTATAATGGAAAGGTCACAATGGTTGGATTTGAAGTCAGAAGAGCAAGATTCTCCTCTCAGTGAAAATATAACAATAACTGGCTATATGACATGAGACAATTCACTCCTCCTCCACACACATCAGACTTATTTGTAATGTCACCAGATCCAACCAGATAATCTTTAAGATTCCTTCAAACTCTAAAATTGAGTTATATAAGAATCTGTGACTTTTGTAGTAAACTAAGTCTGTACCCTCTGGACAAGAGGTCACGCCTGAAAGGACTTAAGCTCTCAGCCTTAGACATCCCACCATGAGGCCCATGATGTATTTTTAGTAAGTATATCATACGGTTCATTGCATTTGACTAGCACCAGTGATAAATTACCTTTCACCCTGGTCATCTTACCCTGACATTGCACATGTACCCTTTCCCCCAGTATCACTGCTGCATCTGTTTTCTAGTTCGAGAGATGTAATCAAGGCAATACTACCATTGCTCCTAGAAAGGGGATGCCAATTAACTCCTCTATGGTTCCACTCACCATTGCTGTGATTCCCCAAACTAATATTCCTTTCACCAGCCACCACTCCCTTACATGTATTATTTATCCCTATTAGAATATGAGCTTCTTGAGGTTCAGGATTGTCCCATTTTGGGATTTGTATTCCAAGAGATCAACATAGTGCTCAACACTAAAGACATATTTTTTTTGCATTTACTCTTTCTGGAATTATAATTTTTGTGCTGGGGCTATTAATAAATTCTCTAACTCTATAGAGGAAATAGTACAATGCTGAAATATGAGAGAAGGATTAAACAGAGAAAACTTTCAAATCCAAGCAAAGGGCAAATACATATGGGAGCAAAGCTACACAAGGGGCATTGTGTCCCCAGAGGGCTTTTAAGAATGTTTTCTGGAAACATTTGGGGATATTTCTTCCTAATAGCAGAGGAATTGGACTCTACAATATTAGAGAAATATTCTTAATCAGGACTACACAGCACTTGGGGCAGCCAGGTAGCACAGCAAGTAAGAACACCAGCTCCAGTGTCGGGATGACCTGGGGATCAAATCCCGGGCTCAGACACTTAGCACCCACCCAGAAACACCTGGCCGTGTAACCTTGAGCAAGTTACTTAACCCCAATTGCTTAGGGGCAGCCAGGTGGCTCAGCAAGTAAGAGCACCGGCTCTAGTGTCGAGATGACCTGGGGATCAAATCTGGGCTCAGATACTTAGCACCACACCCAGAAATAACTGGCCATGTAACCTTGAGCAAGTTACTTAACCCCAATTGCTTAAAAAAAAAAGACTACACAGCACTGCCAAGCTCTTTGCTATAACAATTGTTCCTAATATCCAGTGAATTTACCTCACAGCCCAATAAGCCCTATCTCTGAAACAAATTCCAGTCGCTTCTAGAATTTGCAAGGAGAACACTATTGGAGGGCAGCTGTATCATAAGGTAATGGACGAGTATAGACTCAGAGATGGGAGGGGTTTTTAAAAAGTGTCTAGAACATGAAATGTCTGTTAGAGCAATTGGACAAAAAAGTAAACTAATGAAATAAACATGAGCAAATAGGTCATTATTCTCATTAGACAATTAGTGTCCATTTCAAAGTTCTTGCCTCAGAGTCTGGGAACTTGTTTTGCTTTTTAAAAATTGTTTTTATAATTGTTCTTCAATAGAATATGGTTTCTTCTGTAATGCTATATATTTTATTTTATGCATTAAAAAACATCATTCTGAGAAGGGATTCATGGACTTTCTGAGACTGCCAAAGGGATCTATGACACATAAAACAGTTAAAAATTCCTAATCTAGGGGGCAGTCAGGTGGTGTAGTGCATACAGCCCTGGCCCTAGAGTCAAAAGGACCTGAGTTCAAATCTAACCCCAGACACTTACTAGTTTGTGACCCTGAGCAAGTCACTTAACTTCAATTGCCTAAAAAAAAACCTCCTGGTCTAGTTAGTCATAAATTAATCCTATCCTTTCCATCAAACAAATAACTTCCAAATGGCTTCTAGAAAATTTCAAAATAAAGAAATGGATCTTATCCTAGATGAAGTTACTGGTCAACACTCACTTATTACAGGCTTGTATTCATGACTGTAATTTTCCCCCTGAACTCATTTGAATCAATTCAACAAATATTTATCAAGGATTTACCATATCTAGAGCACTGTGTTGGGCAATGGAGTAGATTCAAAGTTGAAATAAGACATGGTAACTCTTCATGGAGGTAACAGCCTTGTAATAAAATGTGGAATTTTTACAAATAATTAACATAAAATTATATGTAATTAATATATAAAAGTGATCCCAGCAAAGGACGATGAAAGGGTAGAATGAGAAAGTATCATTTTTATCATTATAATTATTTCAAGATATAATTCCACCCAAACACATTGACCACCTGCATAGAAGAAGAGTTGTTTAACAAACTCAACCATCACAGACACTACATTTGACAATGTTTTCAACATTTAACACCTTTAGTCTTTCATCTCTTTATGTAGAAAGGTGTATTTCACCATCTTTCCCCTGGAATTGACGTTGGTTATTCATTTAATCTGATTTCAGCTGTTTTTTTTTAAAGTTTTTTTTAACATTTTGGTTTTGACTTTACATTTTAGAAATTATTGTAGTCACTGTAAATATTGTTTTCAAAGCCAATTTATTCACTGCATCTTCATAAAAGCATTGTTATTCTAAATTATTCATGTTCATTTTTCTTGTATCACAATAAAATTCAATTATATTCATATACAACACCTTATTAAATCTTTCCCCAAACTCTCTCTCTCTCTCTCTCTCTCTCTCTCTCTCTCCCCCTCTCTCTCTCTCTCTCTCTCTCTCTCTCTCTCTCCTCAATCTGGTTCTTTAACTCTCACTCTTTAACTCTTCCTCTCTTTCCTGCCCTCCCTCTCTCCTTCCTTCCCTAATTTTCTCCTTTCTTTCCCTCCCTCTATCCTTTCCTCCTTCCTTCCATCCTTCCTTCATTTCCATAATTTCATACTTCTCTCCTTCCCTCCTTCCCTTTTTTTCTCCCTCCATCCCTTCCTTTCATCCTCTTATTCCTCCTTCCCTGATTCCTCCCCTCCCCTTTATATCTGTCTCTCTGTCTTGGTTTCTTTCATGGATTACTGATTTAAAGGGCATGAAGAATTTTGTAAACTTTCTCAAAAAATTCTAAAGTATTTTTCAGAATGCTTGAACAAATTATTTCTATTCTTAACACCCAGCTATACAATATGATTTCCAACATTTATAATTTTCCTAATATTGAACTATCCTTTACTTTCTGACAGAAATCTAGTCATAATGAATATTTTTAATTTGTTATTATAGGGCCCTGGCTAATATTTTATTTAATATTTTAAATCAATATTCATTAGTAATCATTATTCTCTCTGCTTTATTTCTACTTAGTTTGAACATAAGTACCACATTTAATTCACAGAATTTGGTAAAATTTCTACTTTTTATTTTTATAAGGAGTTCATGTAGCATGGAAGTTAATTATAATTTAAATGTTTGTTATAATTCCTTTCTAAATCCATCTAGACATGAGAGATTTCTTTAGGAGATTCTTTATGCCTTGCTAATTTTCTCCTATCCTGTTTAACTAATTTCAATATTTTATATTCTTGTAAGTGTTCATCTGTTTCATTTACTTTCATTTGGAAGGGCATATAATTGGGCATAATAATTTCTTATTATTTTCTTCATTTCTTCTCCTTCACTGTGAATTCCCACTTCTCATTTTTAATTTTGCTAATTTAGTTATCTTCTGTCTCTTTTTTAAAAAATCCAATTTCCATATGGTTGTCTATTTTATTATTCTTTTAAAAAAAGAAACAACAGCTCTTAGTTTTCTTTATCTTCTCCATAATCTTTTTGTTTTCAATTGAATCTCTTATTTTATTTTCAGCATTCCTACTTATATACTAGTTTGTGAATTATTTATTTGTTTATTGTTCTTTTTAAGTTGCATGTTCATCTTTTTCTCTGATTTGTTGATTTAAGTATTTACACATATGCATTCTCCCAAAGTACAGTTTTAGCTGTGTCTCATAAATTTTGGTTTGTTGTTTTATTATATTTTCTTTAAGGCAATTATTATTTTACTATAATTTGTTCTTTGGCACACTAATTCTTTATCATTATGTTATTTAGTCTCCTTATAAGTCTATTGCTCATAATTCCTTATTGATTACAAGTGCTAAATTATATTAAAAAGCACCACAACAGTTGATAGAAAGCTGGTGTTGGAGTCAGGAAGGACTGGGTTCAAATTCTGACTCTCACATTTAAAGTTCTATCTCTGATATTAGACTGTGAGCTCCCTAAGACCAGGGATTTCTTTTACCTTTCTTTGTAACCCCATCCATTGTCATCATGTCTGATACATAGAGAGTATTTACATGTTTATTGGCTTATTGATTTCTTGATGATACATACTAGTTCTGTGACTGTAGGCAAGTCACTTAACTTCTCTATTCACCAGATAAATCTCTAAAACTATAATTTTCAGAAGAATTGTTCAATTTAATCAGTGGAGAGAATTTCCCTAAACTAAGAAATCATAGCTCTGGACCCCACCTAAAAAGACCCATAAAGTATGCATTGTTGTTTGCTATTGTCTTTCCACACTTGTTTATGAGCTTTTCATGCACTGAAACATAATTAGTTTATTTGTAAAAGTACTGTACAGTGTTTTTAAAAATATACAATCCTTTAAATTCCCATTCAATAATCACAAAAAATTCAAGCATATATATTTTTACTCTATATCCTTAATTTCATTTTTATTCATATGTATGTTATATTTGTCTATTTGAAAACATTGTAGTGCTCAACAATTGTATTCATCTCTAGGTCTTCTTATAATTCAGTTTGCTTTCCTTTTTAATATTTAGATGTTATTTCTCTCACTGAATATATATTTAATATTTAAATTATTTCATAATCTATGGTATCTTTATGCAAAATGTACTTTCCCTGCTTTTCTTTCTTAACTGTATCTGTTTTTGTATCTGACTTTTTATAATCATGACAATCACTCCTTTCTTGGATTCACCTAAAGCATAATAAAATCTATTCCATCTCCTCATTCTTTCATGGTATCAGATTTACAGGTGGAAGGACACTTAGATTCAATAAAACATTCCTTTCTCCCCTTCCCACCACTCATTGCTTCATTTTACAAATGAGAAAAAGAAGCACAGAGATAAAGAGTGACTTGTCCAAGGTTGCAGGAGGACAAAATAACAGAGCTAGGATTTCGAGCCAAATCCTCTCAGTTTGTGTAGCCCAATGCTCCTTCTCTTCTAGGTGAATATGTTATAAGCGTATTTCTTGTAAACAACAAATTATTGAGTGATGCTTTCTAATCCACTCAATGACTCTCCTCTCTTTTCTGGGTGAGTTCATCACATTCTCACTCATAATAATGATTGTCCAGGTAGTTGTTTTGTCTCACAAGATCCAGTTGTAATTTCCCCCTCATTTTATTTAGAAGAAAAAAGAATTAAACCAGTACTTGGTATCTGTTGAGTATATCACTTATTGGTTGGTTGTTGTCCTTCGTTCTCAAAAAGGACCAATATGACATCACTACACTAGAGTCAAGTTATAGTGTGTCCAGCTGTGGCTGATATGACCAATGTGAACTTGCAATGTTCTACCACAGTCTATTAAGGAGGACTCTGGCAAGAATCTTGCCAGCAATGACTAAGAGAGAGACCCCCCTGTGATTTTGCAGGATAATCTATTTAATTTACCTTTCTAGAGATGGACAATGAAGGTATCCTTGAACTCCTGGGGGATAACCTTCTCTTGCCATACAACTCAGAAAATTTCAGTCAGCCTTTGTTTGAGAAATGGATCCCCTACCTTGTAAATCTCAGCTGGAATAGAATCAGTACCAGGGGCTTTGCCACATGAATAGAGCCCAGTGGTATTCAAAACCTCTTCTTCAGCTAGAACTTCAGCAAGGGAGGGATTGACTTCAACCTGAGGTAAATGGTCAATGGCTTCAGCATTGATTGATGATGAGAACTTTATGGAAGTGTTCAGCCCATCTCTCTAGGATCATGTCCTTATCACTAACCAATGTGGCTCCATCAGCACTGAGTATTTGAGATGTACCATAGGTCTTAGGCCCATAAATAGCCTTCAGAGCATCATAAAAGTGCTTCACATTGTTACTATCAGCATAAAACTGAATCTCATCTGCCTTCTGAGCCAAGAATCCTGAATCTCTCTAAGCTTCACTTGTACTTTACTTTTGATGGAGTTGAATACAATCCTAGTCTTCTGTTTTCCCTATCTTCTCATAGATCAAACCCAAACTATTGTTTCTTGCCCATTGTCTCTTTTCTATTTTTCACCAGTAAGCAACCCTATATGCCTAGAGTATATTTTGCTTAATATTGTCTCTTCCCCAGTTATTATGCTGAGGAGGATGATAGCTTACACTTATTAGCCCTTTAAGTTTTGCAACACACTTTATGTATTATCACAATTTAGTGCCACAACAACAATGTAGAGTAGGTGCAATTATTATCTTTATTCTACAGATGAGGAAACAGAGGCAAACAGGTTAATTGAATTGCCCAGGATTACCCAGCTAGCAAACATCTGAGAGTTATATCCATACATGTGTATGTTGGTTGGGGTGTGTGGCAGGGGTTGAAGGGTATAGATGCATCTTTAGAATAATAAATTCAGAGAAATCAAAACTCTAAAGAGACCCTAGAGACCTGTATTGGGACAAGTCTGATCCTCCTTTCCTCATTTGTAAAAAAAAAATGAGAATCAACAAAAATTAGGAGATGACTCATTTACCTTTGATTTCCTTGTAAATATAAATCCTAAATCCATTTTCATCTACTGCTACTTCATTTAACAGATGAGGAAACCAAAGTCTGAAGTGTATTAAAAGACTTGTCCAAGTTAATACAAACCTCTAGGTGTCTTCCATTAGAATGTATGCTCTTTGAGGGAACAGGTTAATTTTTTCTTTGTTTGTGTTTGTGGAATTTAGCACTGTGTCTGGTACATAGTAAATGCTTAACAAATGCTCATAGACTGAAGCACATGGTAAAGAGAAAAATCAGGCTTTGAACCCAGGCCCACTGACTCCAAGTCTTCTTGATCAATAGCATTAAACTGAAATAGAAATGGGTAAACTAATCCGTATGAGGATCTCTGCAGGGCTGTGTTAGTTTTAAAATGTTGTGTTATCTATGTTTTATTGTATTTTACTTATTTTACTAAATATTTCTAATAACATTTTAATCTAATTCTGGCCACCCTAAGGAGAGTTGGAAGGCTTGGTTTGAAATATTTGAAACCTACTCATATTTTTTTTTCAATCTGACTCAAACTCACCTATGCAATACTATCTCCAAAGGTCTTTCTACACGAACACACACATGCATATACATACACACACACACACACACACACACTTCTGATTACACAGTTCAACCAGATTAAGGCCTGGTTTAGTGGGATTGTTTTCTCCTTCTTCGTATCCCTCTTCCATATTCCCACTCCCTCCTCCTCCCATTCCCATACTTGAGATAAAATCCACATGCCAGTTTCATTTGCAAGTTCTATCATTTGATTTTCCACTGTAAATGAATGGTCCTAGCTATATCCTGAGAAAGAAGTCCCTAAGAGCCATTAAATCCTCAGTAGTCATTTTGTATGCATTATTTTCACCTGTAAATGAAGGCTGAAACATTTACAGACCACAGTATGCCTTGCATGCTTAAGAATTCTGCCTGGCTATTTGCAGTCAGTCCCTAATTGCTTTGGGACAGAGGAATTACACTGCCCTTTTAACATGAATATGCTCTGGAGGAATTCAGCTGTAGTGAATACTATAATCTAAGGAGGTTAATTAAGAAAAATGGAATGGTGGTACAATGGATTCATATTTTGTTCTAGAAGTAAGCCTGTGTCAAGGTAAAAGTAGCTTCATTTCATTTATATTCTGGTTTTCTCAAGTAAACATTGCCTTTGGCAGAATATATCCTTTTCTAAATTGTCTTGGAGTCTACTGGGTAAGGGGGAGACAATGGGGAAGGGTCTTAAATCAGCTGACCTTTGATTTCCCTTTCATCTGGTTAGAAGACAAAAATTCAGCTGAATTAGCATCATTTTTTTCCTTTCTATCCCTTTTGCAGTTAAAGCTGGTTAATTCATCTTGTGTACCAGATTTATGTGGGCACATGTAAATGCATGCAAGGTCTCAATCAATTTAGAAGCAATTCTGTGAAAAACAATTTTTGAGAATAATGTAAATAGCTCCTAAAACCATAGCTCAAGAGACTATAAACCATGGACACAGTTTTCACTATACCCACAAATGTGGTCTCCCCTACCCATTACCAATTTTTTTCCTCCTTACTTTCTTCTCCTCACAATTGTAATTTTCTTCATTGCTCTCCTCCCTCTTTTCCTTTCCTTTCATCTTCTTTCACAGACCATTGAGATATAAATGAAGGAACCACAATTGTGTTCATCCACCCTAATTGTTTGGGTTGTCCTAACAGAGTGTTTTGTTAAATAGTTAATCAAGTAAGGTGACATAACAGTCAGTAGTAAAGATAGCAGAAAACAATAGATCATCTAAGCCCTGGGTTAACAAACTACATCTATGGACACATGGCCATAATTTACATATATATGTGTATAAATATATATATATATATATATATATATATACAAACATACATACATATGTGTCTGTGTTCCCCTTACTGCTCGTTTTTTTAAGAATATGTTAGAGAAGTAGCATATTATAATGGATGAAAGTTGGTCTTGCAGCCAGACAGATCTGAGTTAAAGTCCTTGTTAGCTGTGTGACACTGGGAAAATGACTTAGTTTTTCAGTTCTCCAGGCATCTAAGACTATAACTTGCAAATTGTTGACTTAATTAATGTGCTCAACTTGTTTTAATATTCTAATGGGGGGTGGAGGGCAATTTGGTGAGTAGTCCACATTTGAACAACATACATCATACATTATCTTTTTCAATATTTTTCAAAAATGAATTTCCAGTTATTCCAGTCTTCAAAGTTTTCTAAACTCCTTCTGAGGACAAATTATGGGGGCGGGGGAAGGGTTAATCCCTTCCAACATCTCACACTATGTTTATTGAAAAATTAAAGATTTTATGAAAACCTAAAGTAAAATGCATCCCCAAAATCTTCATAGTTTTAAAGAATTAGACTTTAAAACTATAGAGGTTTTGTTCCTCAGTTCTGAAGCTTCCAAATAGGGGAGCCAAGCCAAGATGGCAGAGTAAAAGTAGGAACTTATTGAGCTCCCGCTCCAACTACCTTCCAATATCTGTAAAAAAAAATGACCCTAAACAAATTTAGGAGCTACAGAACCCACAAAGTGACAGAGAGAAACAAACCTCCCACTGAAGGCAGCTTGGAAGGCCAACAGGAAGGGTCTATCACACTGAGCTGGGAGCTGAGTACAGTCCTGTGTGAGTAGTGCCAGCCCAGACCAGCCAGAGCAGATTTCAGGAGAGTGAGTCACAAGCAGCCATGGTGGTTCCCAGACTTCTCAACTCATAAACACCAAAGAGAAAGTAAAAGGTCAGTAGGGAACTCTGTTGAAACTGGGTGAGAGAAGAGTATAGTCCAGCCCCTGCCCCTAGGGTGACAGAGGTAACAGTGGTGCAGGTGGCTGCAGGTGCTGCCACATGGCTGCCTCCAGAGCAGTTGGCCTACAGATTGTAAGGGGACAAAGTGACCATTCAGAGGGTAATTGCTCTTGCTTTGACCTGCTTGGATCTGAATTGCAGTCTTTGGTGGTGGTCCAGGGGTGATAAATGCTAGCATGCCTAGAGTTTGTGGTGGCTGTAGAGAGGGTGCTCTGATCATAACTCCAACAACAGCTCTGACAACAGTTGTGAAAACCTCAGAAATTTGGGACACAGCTTTCTCCACTCTGGAAGTAGTGTTCTATCATGGCAAAGAACTCAAAAGTCAAATAATTGGCTGTCAGGATGAGCAAAGAGAGGAAGTACAATCAGACCATAGAATCTTTTTTTGGGGGGGAGGGGAAGCAAAGAGGATCAAAGCATGGAACTAGAAGAAGACAACAAAGTCAAAACTCCTGCATCAAAAGCCTCCAGGAAAAATACGAACTGGTCATAGGCCATGGAGGAGCTCAAGGAGTATTTTGAAAATCAAGTAATAGTAGTAGAGGAAAATTGGGAAGAGAAATGAGAATGGTGTAAGAAAATCATGAAAAGTGAAACAACAGCCTGCTAAAGGAGACCAAAAAAAATTACTGAAGAAAATAACACCTTAAAAAATAGACTAACTCAAAAACAAAAGAGGCCTAAAAAGTCAGTGAGGAGAAGAATGCCTTAAAAAGGTGAATTGCACAGATGGAAAAGGAATTTCAAAACTCACTGAAGAGTATAATTCCTTCAAAATTAGATTGGAGCAAAAGGAAGCTAATGACTTTATGAGAAATCAAGATACTATAAAGCATATTCAGACAACTGAAAAAATAGGAGGCAATGTGAAATATCTTATTGGAAAAACCACTGACCTGGAAAATAGATCCAGAAGAGTTCATTTAAAAATTATTGGATTACCTGGAAGCCATGATAAAAAAAAAGAGCAATTCTTCAAGAATTCTCAAGGAAAATTACCCTGACATTCTAGAACTAGAGGGCAAAAGAGAAATTGAAAGAATTCACCAATCACCTCTTGAAAAAGATGTCAAAAAGAAAATTCCTAGGAATATTACAGCCAAATTCCAGAGTTCCCAGGTCAAGGAGAAAAATATTACAAGCAGCCAGTAAGAAACAATTTCAGTATTGTGGAAACACAATCAGGATAACACAAGATCTAGCAGGTTCTATAATAAGGGATAGAAGGGATTGGAATGTTATATTCCAGAGGTCAAAGGAGCTAGAATTAAAACCAAGAATCACCTACCCAGCAAAACTGAGTATAATACTTCAGGGGAAAATATGAGCCTTTAATGGAATAGAGGACTTTCAAGCATTCTTGATGAAAAAACCAGAGCTGAACAGAAAATTTGACTTTCAAATACAAGAATCGAGAGAAACATAAGAAGGTAAACAGGAAAAAGAAATCATAAGGAACATATTAAAGTTGAACTATTTACATTCTTACATGGAAAAATGATAATTGTAACTTTTCTCAGTATGAGGATAGTTAAAGGGAATATGCGTGTATGTATATATATGCATACATATTTATGTATTATATGAGGGTATATTGTGCATAAGCATACATGTGAGTATGTGTATATGTGTGTACATGTATACATAAACAGAGGGCACAGGATGAGTTGAATATGAAGGGATGATATCTAAAAAATAAAATTAAGAGGCAAGAGAGGAATATATTGGGAGGAGAAAGGGAGAGATAGAACAGGGTAAATCATCTCATATAAAAGAGGTAAGAGAAAACTGTTACGATGCAGGGAAAGAGCAGAAAAAGAAAAGGGAATGGGCCAACCTTACTCTCATTGAATTTGGCTTAAGGAGGGAATAACATACACACTAAATTGGGTATCTTACCCTACAGAAAAGTAAGGGTAAAGGGGATAAGAGGAGGGATGATAGAAGGGAAGGCAAATTGGGGCAGAGGGTAGTTAGAAGCAAACACATTTGAAAATGGACAGGTTCAAAGTAGAAAATAGAATAAGTGGGGGAAGGGGTGGGATAGGATGGATGGAAATATCATTTTTCTTTCACAATATAACTACTATGGAAATGTTTTGTGTAACTACACATGTACAACCTATATTGAATTGTTGGTCTTCCCAGTAGAGGTGTGTGAGGAGGGAAGAAGGGAAAGAATATGGAAATCAAAGTTTTAAGAACAAATGTCAAAAAAAAATTTTTTTACATGCAACTGGGAAATAAGATATATAGGCACTGGGGTATAGACATCCATCTTGCCCTACTTGAAACTTAGGGGGAGGATGGGGAGGATATAAGAGAGAACAGAGTGTAAGAGAAGGGGTATTCAGTAGGCTCGCTGTCTTGAGGTGGGGGGGGCAGGGAAAAGATGGGGAGAAATTTGTAACTCAAAATCTTGTGAAAATGAGTGTTGAAAACTAAAATAAATTAATTAAAGATACAAAAAACAATACTATTACACTTAATAGACTACAGTATGAGATAAACATAACTTTTATATGTACTTTGAAGCAAACAAAAAAAGAAACTTCCAAATGAAATCCCTGACAATGAAGAAAAGATCAAAGAAGTGGGGAAAAAAAACTTTAAAGATGATGCTCATAGACAATATTCAAACACTATATGTCTTGTCCCAGGAAACTCTAGAAGACTGTAAATTGGAGAAAGTTGCATAACTGTACTGATAGAAAGTGTTTCCTCACCAGGAGTCAGTCATCAGCCAGTAAACAAGCATTTATTATTTGCCTGCTATACAATATACACTGTGCTAAACACCCAGAATTTGAAAAAAGGCAAACAATCCCTGCTCTCAAGGAGTTCACAGTCTGATGAGGGAGACAATATGAAAGCAATTATATACAAACTAGCCATATGCAGGATAAATTGGAGCTAATAAGAAGAGGGGAGGGATTAGTGTTGAAAGAGATCAGTAAAGGCTTGGAGATGGGGTTTTAGCTAGCACTTAGTTGAAGCCAAGGAAGTCAAGAGTAAGACATGAGGGGGGAGAGAATTCCAGAGAGGAGACGGCCGATGAAAATGACCACAGTCAGGAGATGGAGTATCTTAACTGAGAAAGAACAAGGAAGCCGGTGTCACTGGATCACAGAGCACATGGAGAATGAGTAAAGAATGAGAAGAATTAAAAGGTCTTAAAGGGGCCCTTTATATGCCAAACAGCCAAACACATGATTTTATATTTGATCCTGGAAATGATAGGGAGCCACTGAATTGTTGAATAGAGGACTGACATGGTCAGAACTACACTTTGGAAATGTTAATTTGATAGCTGAATATGGGGAGGGAGTTGAGGCAGAAAAACCAACCTGTAGGCTGTTTCCTTAGCCCAGGCATGAGATGATGAGGGCTGTCACCAGGGTAATAGCAATGGCAGAGAAGAGAAGGAGGCTTATATGAGAGATGTTACAAAGGTAAAAATGGATAGGACTTAGCAAAATATTGGATAAAGGGGAGGGGAGAAAAATGAGGATTGAGAATAACATTTAGGTTGGAAGTCCCAGTGAATAGCAAGATGGTGGTGCCTTCAACATCAATAGGGAATTTTAGAAAGGGAGTATGTTGGGGAACAGTAATGAGTTTCATTTTAAATATATTGAATTTAAAATATCTAGGACATCCAATTTGAGATGTCCAATAGGCAGTTGGAGATTGAAGACTGGAGGTCAGAAGAGACTTTGGGACTGGATAAATAGAACTGAGAATCATCAGCATAGAGAAAACAATTGAGTCCATGTAAGCTAATGAGATCAAATGAAATAGAAGACAGAGAGAAGTGAATAATGCCTAGAATGAAGTCTTGGTAACAACTACTATTAGCAGAGGTGACTTGGATGAAAATCCATCAAAGGAAATTGAGGAATAGTCAGATGCGTAGGATGAGAGATAAGAAAGAGCAGTGTCACAAAAACCTAGAGATAATAGAGTGTCAACAGGGTGAAGGAAAACTGAGTGAGTAATGGTAACAGAGGCTGCAGAAAAGTCAAGATGGATGACTATATAAATTTGACAATTAAGACATCATTGGTAGCTTAAAGAAAGCAATCTCAGTTGAATAATGATGGTGGAAGCCAGGCTGTAGAGTTTATAGATGAGGAAACTGAGACAAATAGAGTTAAGCAACTTGAACAAGGTCACATGGTCACTGCCTGAGACTGAGTTTAAACTCAGTAGGATGAGTCTTCCTAACTTCAGTCCTGGCACTCTATCCACTGTGCCACCTAGCTGCCTCTGTAGGCACTATGGAAGCAGTCAATAGGCAGAGAAATGGAAGGTAAGTGAGAGAGTGAGGATGATAGAGAGGGAAATATGTTAAAGAAGATGGAATGAAATGGGATCATTTGCACATATGGAGAATCTCCTTGGTAAGGAGAAGGGTCTTGTCTTCATGTGAGACAAGGATGAAGGAGATAGTGGCAGAAAACACTGAATGATGTGAGATAAATAAGAGTGGAGAAGAGAGGGCACTTGATAAATAAGCTCAATTTTTTTTCAATGAAATGTGTGGAAATATTCTCAGCTAAAATAGTGCAAGAAAGGTGAGTTGTGGGAGGTTTAAAGAGGGATGAAAAGATTTGGAAAAAGTGTAGTGATGAGTGAGGTTGTAAATTAATTAGGCAGGTGTAAAAAGATTGCCTTTCTACATTGAGGGCCCAGTTAAGGTTATATAACATAAATTTGTAGTGGACCCAGTCAGCAGTTTTGTGATTTTTCTCCAGCTTTGTTTCAAAGCATGTGAGTCTTCAAAGGCAACAGATGGTGGGGTTATCTAAGGCTAAGGCTTAGCACAGCAAGATATTCAATAGGATAAGGGGAAAAGGAACTAACTAAAGAGAATAGTGTATAATTGAACTGGTTTACCAAGGGTTTAAAATGGGGAAGATAAGAAAGTAGCCAGTGTAGGGGTGATATTCTGGGAAAGAACTGAGGGATGGAAGGATTGGATAGCATAGTGAGGATAAAGAACTGGGTTTCAGATTGAAAGGCAGAAAGAAACTCGATAATAGATTGTGATCAGATAATTGAATTTAAGAGGTCATGACTTCCCTTTATTCAGGAAATGACATATCTCAACCAAAAATTGAATAAATGAAATAAATGAAAAGCATAGCAAAAGCCTCAGGAAGCTATAACATAAGGTATAGATAATTTAGACTAGATTTATGTCACTATCTCCTTCCCCAGTATGATTTGAGGATCAGGAAAGACCCTGCTAGGAGTGAAATTTCAGATACTATCCAATAACAAAAACAAAAAACCCTTTGCAAAATCATAATATTTTCATCCTATCAATGGGTCAGCTGATACTCAGAGAGCTTAAGTGACTTTTCCAGATTCTTACAGCTAATAAATAATAGAGACAGGACCAAAACTTCTTCTTTTAATGGTACACACTTATGTCACAAATCCCTAGTGTCAGTTTGTAACACATTCAGTTTGATTTAAGACTTCAGTGGTCCTGAGTAGAATCACACCTAAGACATAAAGGAACCAAGGCCATAGGTCAGAGAGGCTTCATTCTGCCAGAATCATAACTAAAATGAGTCAATTAGGGATTTTCCTTAGTGCCAAAATTTAAAGAGTACTAATAGCATATATATATATATATATATATATATATATATATATATATATATATA
>NW_027187281.1:4884296-4896107 GCF_028583685.1 Petaurus breviceps papuanus | reverse complement strand
TATATATATATATATATATATATATATATATATATATATATATATATGGTGGCTGCCCCTGGTGGCTGCACCTGGTAGCTGTACCCAAGTTGAGCTCCTCCCTAACCTAATTCCAACTTGTTCCCTTCACCAACAGTAACCAGTGTCTCCCTTTCTCTCCCACAAAGTATCATCTCCAGGTCTTCTTCCTAATGGGGACTTATGTTCCAAGACTTAAGGTCCTCTCTAAAATCTCTTCACCCTCACTCAACTGAATTCATCTTTGAAAATTGATTTGATGATATTTTTACCTAGTACTTGCCTTGGAAAGCTGGAATCACTAGCTATGGCTCTGACTCTCCTTAAGCCAACAAAAGAAGGAGAAGAAATAAAGTAATAGTTTGGCAAAGCAGGCATAACTACTGCTAATCCCAACTCCATTAAAAAGTAGAAAAAAATAGGGATTTAACAAATCACTAGGTTGGTGCCTAGCTTCCCCTGGAAAAGTCCAATTTGTTACCTAGCTTTCCTTTCAGCTAAAATCCCACTTTCTGCAAGTTTT
This sequence comes from Petaurus breviceps papuanus, assembly GCF_028583685.1. Taxonomy (NCBI): domain Eukaryota; kingdom Metazoa; phylum Chordata; class Mammalia; order Diprotodontia; family Petauridae; genus Petaurus; species Petaurus breviceps. The sequence continues at coordinate 4,895,566 of NW_027187281.1, read as the reverse complement.
TCCTCACCCTCTTTAAGTTAGTGCCTTCTCTCTGAGATTATGTCCAATTTGTCATGAATATATCTTGTTTATACATACCTGTTTGCATGCTGTCTTCCACATTACTGTGGACTTCTTGAGAGCAGGCTTGTCTTATACATTCTCCATGTTTCCAGAACTTAGCTTAGCGCCTGGGACATAGAAGGCACTTAATAAATGTTTTTTGGCTTGACTTCACTTAACCTGTCTTTAAAGAAAACTGAACTTGTAAGGTTAAGAAGAGCAGCAAGTCCCATGCCTTACAGTCAGCCTTTTGTCTATATTTCCATGTCTGTGTTCAATAGCTTCACTCAGGATTTTTGGTGCTTTGGACTTTCAAATCACCTGGATTACAAAGAATATTACTCTCTGTCCTCTACCATACTATTCAACAGAATAGCCAAGATGTTTGGATGTAGAGGGCTCAGCAAAGGATTTAGGGCTCATTAAGAGGCCACAAACAAAAACAAAAATCTTTGTTTCACATTTATCTTTCCATAATTTTGAAATAACTGGGAGGGGAAAAAACCTTGTAGAATTGGTTTGAGCAGTTGTCTAGCCTGACTGCAGCTTCAGTGAGCCCCGGCCCCCTGACCTCTGCTCAAATGCTGTTTTGTTATTTGCAGCAATATTCCTCAGGAAATCCCAACTCCTGTCCCTGTGGCAACTATTTATACCAGGGGTGTTTTACTTCCTTTGCCATTGGTGTAGGAGCATCAGTAAAAAAGGCAGCAATAAGCCAGGCCATTGCCCTTTTCTACAATGCAATGCTGATGTCTAGTGTTCAGCTGTGCATGTCAATTAGGCATTCCTGAGCTGGGTTCTACAGCTGCAAGTACAAACTTGTAGCTCCTTTGGAAAGTGCAAATGAGTGATTGAGATGTGTAAATTGCACATATAACCACCACCCACCTCCCTTTTTGAACACTTTGGAAATGGAGTAGGGGAGCATGCACATGTGATAGATGGATAGATGGATAGATAGATAGATAGATAGATAGATAGATAGATAGATAGATAGATAGATAGATAGATGATAGATAGATAGATAGATAGATAGATAGATAGATAGATAGATAGATAGATAGATAGATAGATAGATAATGATTTATGAGATAGAGCTGGGGAGAAAGATAGAAAGGTAGAGATAAAGATAGAAATAGAGAAATATATAGGATAAAGACAGGAGGGTCATTATTGATTCTTAAGAGTCAGAGGGTATGAGTATGAGTCTCAGTTCATGACCTTAGCATCAACAAGCTGCTTCTCTTCACTGTAACTAAATGCACCAATTCCAGTTTGCAGCCTATTACAATAGTAAAAGTTCAAATATATATATATATATAGTGCCCAGATGTCCACATAACTTTTCAGTTTTTAAAATACTTTACTTACAGGAATCTAGAAAAATCCATTGAAAGTATAATCATTCTTCTTTTTTACAGATGAGGAAATTAAGAACTAGAGAAATTTAGTGATTTGCCTATAGTCACACAGTTATTAGAACTTATACTAAAAATTTAGTGATTTGCCTATAGTCACACAGTTATTAGAACTTGTACTAAAACCCAAGGCATTCCTTACGGTAAGGCAAGATAGTATAAGGATTTGGAAGCACACTGGAATTTTTTTAGGAACTATAGGATTTCAAGCATTGGTGGTTACAGGGTATATGGCATATTCAATGTGAAGAAAGCTACAGAAAGATAAAAGACAAGAAGAAAAAGGCACTTATTACAGTAGATAAAGAATTAAGTTTGGAACCAGAAAAGCCTGAATTCAACTTTTATATACATACTCTCTGAGATCCTGGTAAAGACAATTAATCTTTCAGAAGTGTAATCAACTCTCTAAGACTACATGATGAAGATTAGATGACAGTCTGCATTGATATAAGGAAATACTTCAGCAGGCCTTCCCTCTACCAATTAAATTAAAATTCAACTTTTAAAAAGAAAAATAAGCAGTATAAGTTCATTGCTCAAGAATCATGTATTTCAAAAAACTTCAACTTAGAATTCTGTATGATGGCCAGGAAACTACTTTTGCAAAAAAAAAGTTAGACATTTAGACCCAAAGTTTAGAGGAACAGGGTCTGGTCAGATATCAAGTTGGACAACATTTATGAACAACAAGAAGATGAGAAAAAGCCAATATGTAATTGCAATTGCTAGGGGTTATTATTTCTAGGATTTCTCTACAAGCAAGGGAGATTTTCAGAACCAAAGAGCATGTGGCCACTAGTGAAATTCTATGGAAGATAAAAAAATGTTACCTGGGGTCATGAACAGAAGAAAGGGGGGGGATAATCTCTGTATTTGTGGGGTAGGGGTGGTTTAACAATAAGAAACCAGGTCAACTTCAGTTTGGGGAACACATTGACTTCTTCACTTTGTAGGACACACTTTGAATGGTGAATAAAGTTGCACTAAATACTTATAGAATGAAGAGTCCAAGATGATTTGTGCCCTTGAGGACATGACCATAGGAGTCCTTGGAGTTGGAGTGCTGAGAGCTAACAAATTTACTATACTCACAGTAAATCAATCAATTTACTAAGTCCCATAGTAGGCACTTAAATATTTGGTGAAAGAGATGACCTTAGATAGAGATAGCAAATGGGAAATAGGTAACATTTGGCTTTGATGCTATCCTACTTTCCGATTAAAAAGTCATAGTCTCTTTCTTGCCCAGTATCCTCACTGACCTCAAATAAGCATTTATTCTTTGTTCTAAAATTATCTTCTCCCAGCCTATTCCCTCTCTGCAAAACAAAAACAGAAAACAAACAAAGGCACCTTCCTATTCCCTCAGGGCCCAGATCTCAAGTATTTTATAAATTATTTCAAAACAATGTGTTACTAGCTGATTACAGCTTAATGTGTTTCCCAGTCCCAGGGGGTAGAAGGGTATTTTCATATTTGAAGAGGATGTTTAAGGAACTCTTTAACAAGTGGATATTGGAATCTAGAGGAATGATTTTCTGGAAAATAGCTGTGGTGCTTTGAATTGTGTTAGCACCACTTACTTTTTGACTAGAGGCAAGAACTATAAGGTACACAATATATTGGAAAGATCATTTTTTCCTGAAGTCAGGAGACCTGGGCTTGAATCCGGGCTCTTACTAACTGTGTTAGCATAGTCAATCTACTTAGACTCTCTGAGACTCCATTTTCTGATTTGTGAAGTGGGGATGATGAGGGTTATTAAAAATCCTGCTTGACTCTGGAACTGTGTACTACACCAGGTTTCATTTGTGACTTATGCAAATATGTCTTATGACCCTATCTATCACATTTTCTACCAGTAGACCAGGAAGGAACTATAAATCAAGGAGTGAGTCATTTAATTAGAACAGAATGGCAAATCAAATAACAAGGGAAAATCAAGTAGCAGAATCATTTTCAGCTCTCCCAACCCAATATACAATGTGCTAAATCCTACATAGACTCCCACATGGGTAAAAAAAGGGAACATTCTCCAGAAAACTACTGTTCCTAGGTGAGAAAGGTTTGTGACATGGAAGGAACACCTCTCCAAATTCAGTCCCCCAGTAACTAGAATTATTTCTCTGCTTCTTGAATCTACTTCTTACCATCCCCTAGCCATGGTCCTGAAACTTTCCTTGCCACTACATTTCCATTCAACTTCCAGAGCTGTCATTTATCTCTGTCCTTAGAGCTGCTGCTCTGTTTATCTGCTATACTGCTGATATTTTCTAGAGGTGTTATCTGCTACCATGACTTCTTCCACGGGCAGGGGGTGGAGCAGAGGTCAGTCTTTTTTTGGAATTCTCTAAACCAACATGCTTCAGGGCTTAATAATAATCAATCAGTAGGAATTTATTAAGTACCTATTATGTGCCAGGCACTGCTCTGGATGCTGAGGAAATAGAACACAGATGAAACAATATCTAATAAAAAGGATCTTAAATTCTAGTGGGGAAGATGTGTGTGGAAAATATATACATCATAAATATATATAATGCATATATACATCACAAATACATATAATACATATATACATGATAATTATAAAGTAAGTATATACAAATATACAAAGTAGCTAAATAACAGGTCATTTGGAAGGTAAGGCACCAGCAGTCAGAAGAACCTAGAAAAGTCTAAAGTATCAGATGGTATTTAAATCACATCTTAAAGGAAGATAGAGATTACATGAGGCAGAAGTAAAGAGAGATTGCTAGCCAGGAATGTGATATGGATAGTGCAAAGGCACAGGGACAGGAAATAAAGTGTCATTTTAAAGAACAGAGAATTTTGCAAGATTGCAATAAGCAGGGAGGATCCTAAAGCTCGGTGAGACAGAAAAACAGGTTGATACCGGCTTTTAAAGGCCTTCAAAAACTAAACATAAAAGTTTACAATTTTATTCTAGGTGCAATAGGAAGCCACAGGAAATTGTTGAGTATTGGAATGATATGGTCAGATATGGTGTTGAAGGAAAATGAATATGTCAGCATTATGTAGGATGTACTAAAATGGTGAGAGATTTGAGAGAACTGAATTAATGTGTTATCAGTGTGGGTAGAGAAAAGGGACTGAATGTGAAAATGCTATAAAGGTAGAAAGGGCAAGATTTGACAACTGATTGCATATGTAAGGTGAGGGAAAATGAGAAGTTCAAGATAATGCTTAGGTTTTCAACCTGGGTTACTAGAAAGATAGTGATGTCTTTGATTTTAAAAGGAAAGTTAGGAAAAACAGAAGGGGGCTTCATAAGAAAAGATAATAAATTCACTTTTGGACATGTAGATTGAAGATGTCTTGAGTACATCCAGTTTGAAATGTCTAAGAAGAAATTAATGACCCGGGAGTGAATCTCAGGACCTGAAGATGGTTATATAGACCCAGAAGTCTTCACATAAAGCTGCTAGTTAAACCTATGGTGACTTGTCAAGTTTCTTAAAAAAGAGATTATGGAGGAAAATATAAAGGAACCTATGATAGAGCCTTTTGGAACACCTATTTTTAGAGGGCATTATATGGATAAGCCAGTAAAGAAGACTGAGGAGTCTCACAGATTGAAAAATCAGGAGAGAGTAATGACACAAAAATCCAGAGGCAAGAGAATATCTATTGACAAGGGTGGTCAACAGAGGCAAATGCAGCAGCAAGGACAAAAAGGAAGAAAATTGAGAAAAGACTAAAGAAGACCAACAATATAATGATACTGGGCTCAAGTGCTATTATAAAACCAATTGTGAATTATTCTCCTCTTTCATGTCCTTGAGTAGATGACATGAATAACAGATGACTTTGGTAACAACTCTAAAGGTTTCTTTATGCTTACTTCCTTTATCTCACCAGACAACCATTTCTTGCCAGATGCATGGCAAATAGTCCCAGAAAACACCTTTCCCCCCTTCTGACACCTCCTTCACTACTCCTCCCTCTCCCTTGAAAGATAACACCTATTGGACCTAAATTGCTATAGAATTCTACTTACAAGCTGCATGACCTTTACAAAGGGGTCCATCTATCAGGGCATAAGTTCTATTTAAGGCAGGACTAAACCTCTCTTCAGGAAGACTTTTTCCAGTGGATGGTTTCCAAACTAGCTTCAAATAAACTTACTGTTTCTTTTCAGTCTCTGAAATTATTGACCTCTAGTGAGCATATCCAGTTGATAGGTGATATATTCCATTGACTCCACTACTCAAATAGGTAATTTCCCAAAAAGACCATCAGATTTGGCAATTAAGATATAATTAGCAGCTTTGTAGAGTAGTGTCATTTGAGTGATGAGATCAGAAACCAAAATATAATGAGTTAAGGAGTGAGCTAAAGATGAAGAGATGTAGAGACATACATGTAGGCAGTAAGAAAGGAGCTGGTCAATAAATATGGAGAGTTTGAAGATAAAAGATAGGAACAGATTTTCTCAAAGCCATCTGTGTGGGTAAGAGATTCCACATCTCTCTTCCCCCACACAGAAGACCACTGTGCAGGAGGAAAAAGCACTAGACCCAGGCTGCAGACCCAGGAACACTCAATGGAGCCTGAAAGTGAGCACATGAGCATTTTTTAAAACTGTTGGGGGGCTTTGGTGACCAGCAAAAGAGAAATGTGAAAGCTCTTTGAAAACTGAAAAACAATATTCTCAAGGGGAAAAAGGGCAGTTAGATGGTGCAGTTGAATAGAGCTCCAGCCCTAGAGTCAGGAAGACCTGAGTTAAAATCTAGCATCAGACACCTGATGCCCTTACTAGCTATGTGACCTTGGCAAGTCACTTAACCCCAGTTGCCTTCCTTTCCCCCCTCCAGAAAAAAGAAAAGATAGGAATGGATAGCTGAAGATACATTTTGCTAGAGAAGATGGAAGGAAGGTGATTGAGTGTATACATATATGTATATGTAAATATACCTATATACATATAGTGTGTGTGTACACTTGTATGCATACATATGTGTATGTGTGTATGTATTAATTAATCTTGACAAGGAAAAGCACCATTTCTTTTTTAGGGACTGATGGAGAAGAGGAGAGAACAGGAGATGGTGTAAAACAGTTTTGAGATTAAAAGAATAAGAGAAAAGGAAACTCAGGCCAAATGGCCTCAGTTTTCTGAGGAAATGAGAGGCAGGATCCTCAGCTGAAAGGAGAGGGGGTGTTGGAGGCTTGAAGAAGCATAATATTTGGTATAGCTTCTGTGGAGAGTGAAATATGAAATCAATTAGAAAGAAATAAAAGAACTGTCTTGCTACACTGAGGGCCCAGCTGAGTTTGAATTTGTCATAAATTCAGTCTTTCTCTAGCTGTGTTCGGTGGCTCTTGAGTCAAAGTGGAAAATCGTAGTAGTAACTCAGGTCAAGGTAGAGCAAGAGAAGGTGTTAATAGGGCAAAGAGACAAGGTATTCAAGAACAGAGAACAGTATAGCATAGTATATATAATGGGTAATTATTGGGTTGAAACTGGGGATGGAGGAAAGTAAAGTCTAAGCAGGAGGTTGAGAAAATACTGAGGGGTAGAGAGATTGGAGTTCTATATAAGGTAAAATAGATTTAGGAAGGAGGTGGAAACAATACGGCTAAATATAGGAAGCAACCCAGATGAACTCTCCAAATATTCCCTGACAAACAACTTTAGAATAATTACTCAAATTTAATTCTGGAGTGGCAGAGTCAACTAATGGTCAGGAAGAAACATTTTTTCAGCCCAAGATCATGGAAGTAATGATGATCTGGAGGTCATCAAGGGAGTCTGTAACACCAAGGTGAGAACTAGCCTGGAGTACATGCAACAGCAACACCAGTGATGAATCACAGAGGTGTCTGTGACAGTGGGTAGCAGCAGCTTTGGGAGCTCTTAGTCCAGAGATAGTAAGACTGTCTGATAATTGGTCAGAAAGAGATTACAGGGTACACTATGCTGGCACAAGATATGGGTCTGCTGCTATTTGGCAATTCTGTTGTCCACACATAGTTCTAGATTGCAGTCGCAGGGCATGAAAGAGCATTTGTGATTGGACATAGGGGAGAAGAAGCCCCAGCCACAGTTCCAAGGCAGAGAGGAACACTAGTACCTGTGGCTGCAGGAGGGCAAGGAAACTGATCACAGTGCAAAGGTAAAGAGGAGCAATATCACTTCTGGCCACAGGACAGCAGGGACCCTTCTTGGGTAAATACAAAAACACAGACCAGGAAAGCAATGACCACACTTCTCCTTGGATCACATCATCTTGGAAACACTGAAAGTTCTCACTGAAAGACTTCAGACCTCTAAAACCATCTCTTAAAACAGGAGCAAGAAAAAAGCTTGGCACAATGCTTACCCACCACAAGTTGAGCAGAGCCTAACTTTAACATAAAGTTGGTCAAGAAATGGGCTGGAAAATGAGCAAAAAAGAAAACCCTCAACCATAAAAAGCTATAATTTTTGCAGGGAGAACCAAGTCACAAATTCAGAAAAAGACAATAATATCAAAACAGCTACAAGAAAAGCCTTCAAAAAAACATTACAAGGACACAAGCCCAACAAGAATTCTTGGAAGAACTAACGAAAGCAATAAAAGTAGTAGAGAAAAAAAGTGGGAAAAGAAATGAGAATTACACAAGAAAGTTATGAAAAGAGAAATAACAGCTTGGTAAAAGAGGCCCAAAAAATACTGAAGGAATTAACATCTTAAAAACAGATCAAGGAGAAATGGTTATTGGACCACTTGAAAGCCATGTTCTAAAAAAGAGCCTAGACATTATAGTTCAAGAAATTATCAAGGAAAGGTGCCTTGATACCTTAGAACCAGAGGGTAAAATAGAAATTGAAAAAATCCAGCAATCAAATCCTGAAAGAGATTCAAAAATGAAAACTTCCAGGTATCTTATAACCAAATTCCAGAACCTTCAGGTCAAGGAGAAAATATTGCAAGCAGCCAGAAAGAAACAATTCAAATATCTTGAAGTCAAGATTTCACAGGATTTAGCAACTTCTACATTAAACAATTGAGGCCTTGGAATATGATATTCAGGAAGGAAAAGGAATTAGAATTACAACCAAAAATAACTACACAGCAAAACTGAGTATAGTTATTCATGGAAGAAATGGATATTTAATGAAAAAAGATGAGAGCTGAATAAAGAATTTAAGAGATTCAAGAGAACAAAAAAGTAAACATTAAAAAGAAACCATAAGACACTCAATAGAGTTAAACTATTCCTATATGGGAAGATGATACATGTAACTCCTAAGAGGGAGTAATTATTATCATTATTAGGGCAGATGAAAGTCTACATACACAAGAGGGTATGGATATGAGGCAATTATTGTGAATGATCTCAAAAAATGAAGGGAGGAGAGAGAGGAATGAACTGGGAGAAGGGAAAAATGTGAAGGAAAATGGAGAAAATTATCTTACATAAAAGAGTCACAAGGAAGAGCTTTACAAAAGAGGAGGAAATGGTATATATGTTTGTGTGTGTATATGTATACACACACATTCAGTTGGGTATGAAAATCGATTTTACCCAACAGGGAAGTAGGAGGGCAAAGGGATAAGAGAAAGGGAAAGTGGTAAAAGGAAAGGCAGATTAAAGGAGGAAGTGGTCAGAATCAAAATATACTTTTGAGGAGGGGCAGTATAAAAAGATAGAGAGAGAGATGAACAGAAAAAAATAGATGGAGGGAAATGCACATTAATCATAACTGAATGCAAATGGAATTAATTCACCCATAAAATGGAAGCAGATAGCAGAATTAATTAGAAAACAGAATTTAGCAATGTGTTGTATATAAGAAACACACTTGAAGAAGAAAGACACAACAGAGTTAAGGGCCTGAAACAAAATCTGTTGTACTTTAACTGAAGTAAAAAAAATCAGGGGTAGCAATCATGATCTCAGACATAGTAAAAGTAAAAATAATAGACCTAATTAAAAATAATCAGGGAAACTACAGTTTACTTTTAAGAGTACCATAGAGAATGAAGAAATATCAAGAATTTAACAGCAAATGTTTTTAATAAAGACTTCATTTCTCAAATGTATGTGGAATCAAGTCAAATTTACAAAAAATGAGAGCCATTTCCCAACTGGTAAGTGGCCAAAAGATATGAACAAGCAGTTTTCAGAAGAAATCAAAACTTTCTATAGTAATAGAAATTTTTTTTAAATCACATTGATTAGAGAGATGCAAATTAAAACAACTCTGAGGTACCAACTCACTTATCAGAAATGACAATTGCTGGAGGTGATATGGGAAAATGTGCACACTAATAAACTGTTGGTAGAGTTGTGAACTGGTCCAACCATTCTGTAGACCAATTTGGAACTATGCCCAAAGGGTTACAAAGCTGTGTGTGCCTTTCAACCCAGCAATACCACTACTAGATCTATATCCCAAAGAGATCAACGAAAAAGGAGAAAAACCTATATTTACAATAATATTGAAAGCAGCTCTTTTGTGGTAGGAAAGTACTGGAAATTGAGGGGGAGTCCATGAATCGGGGAATGGCTGAAGAAGCTGTAGTATATGATTGTCATGGAATACTCTTGTGATATAAAAAATGATAAGGGGGATGGTGTGAGAAAAAGCTGGAAAGAACTTGAACTTGAAAGAACTATGAACCAATTCAAAGTGAGGTGAGCAGAGCCAGGAGATCATTGTTCACAGTTACATCAATATTGTAATGTTTGTGAGCTGTGAAAGACTTAGCTACTCTGATCAATACAATGATTCAAGACAATTCTGAAAGCCTCATGATGAAATATGCTATCTACCTCCAAAGAGAGAAATGATGAACTCTGAGTGCAAATTGAAGACGGGTTTTTTTTGTTTTTTTAAATTTTTCTTGCTTTTCATGACATGGCTAATATAAAAATATGTTTTGCATGATTTCACATGTGTTGTTATTATCATATTCCTTGCCTTCTCAGTATATGGGGGGATTGAAAAGAGGGAGAGAATTTAGAGCTCAAAAATTGAAAAATAAAAATGTTAAAAATAATTAAACATATTACTAAAAAAAAAGAAAAGATGGGGCAAATGAGATACAGGAAGAAGTTGAGTAATAGGAGGTTATTAGGGTCAGTTTGGGGAGTAAAATAATTACAAATTAGGGAAATGTAACACTGGTGGGTAACAGCAATATCTGCTGTATATCTAATCCCATATGTGACTGAGGTGCAGTGAATCAGCAAGTAAATCATGAAATTTAAGGAAGGTGAGATATGTGAAGTTAATAATTTTAACTTAGTATCTATGTGGATATTAAACCCCACCCCCCATAAGGAATTAGGGCAGAGAGTGTACACAGTGCTTGGATGACATACAAAACTTATAGGCAGCTCTTGAAACTTTTATTGTTGTGCCCTCTTCATGGAAACTTGCTTCACATATCTAGCTGAATTAGAGTAAGAAAGCTCCTTTCTTCCTTTTCTTGCTTAATAGCTCAGGTTGTATTTCCTTGGAAAAGTCTGCAATTTCCAGTAAGTCTTTCTCAGGCTGGGCAAAAACACAAGTGTAACTTTCCCTTTGCCGTTTCAACTACTGTCTGGTAGCTAGGGTTTTAGCTATGCAAATTGCCTTAAATCTGTAGGGCACACTTAATAGAATAGAGGAGGAAGTGTAAAACTGGTGACCAAAATGTCACCTTATAACTTTGCTATGATCAAATTATCCCTAACTTCCTTAAACTTGGAACAGGGTTGTTATGAAAGAAGTGCTCTATCAACTTATCAACTACAGAATTCCCTCTCTCTCTCTCTCTCTCTCTCTCTCTCTCTCTCTCTCTCTCTCTC
>NW_027187281.1:4840523-4884286 GCF_028583685.1 Petaurus breviceps papuanus | reverse complement strand
CTCTCTCTCTCTCTCTCTCTCTCTCTCTCTCTCTCTCTCTCTCTCTCTCTCTCTCTCTCTCTCTCTCTCTTACTGTGTGTGTGTAAGTATATTTATTGTTTGGAATTTTTGGTGGTTTAGCCATCTAATTGTGACTAAATGACAATCTAACAATAAAAAGAAAAATCATTCTTCTTATTCCATCCAAGGACCATTACATAAGTGCATTTAACTTTTTTTCTGATTAAGTCTGCCTAATCCTCCACTATCTCCTAGGACCTACTTTCTAGGGTTGTAAAGATCAAATGAGAAATATTTATTAAGTGATTAGCACTGTGCTTTGACACATGGTAGGCACTTAATAAATGTTGGTTTCATTTCCCCTTTCCATCCTATCTCCCATCCCAGGGGTAGACACAGCTTTTTTTCATCACAGCTCTCTCTGCTCCAGAAGCAGCAAGCAGTGATTAGTGGGAAGAGCCCTAGAGTCAGAAACTTTGGCCTCCAGTATTGACCATTCTACTTAGATAGGCAGCTTTGTACAGAGGGAACAGTCAATGGAACCTGAAGTCAGGAAACCTGGATTCAAATCCCAGCTCTGATACATCTGTGTGACATTCAACACATCATTTCCACCACACAACCCCTTCTCTGGGTCTCATCTACTCTAAAGCAGAGTCCAAATCTAGCAGCATATGGGTATATGTAAATGTAGGCTTTACTTATATGCAGAGCACATCATGAGAAATGACAAGATGGATGAATCAAAAGCTGAAATTAAGGTTGCTGGAAGAAATATTAAAAAATCTTAGATATGCAGATGGTATAACTCTGATGGCAGAAAGTGAAAAGAATTAAGGACTCTTGATGAGGATGAAAGAGAAGAGCACATAAAGGACCCTCTGTCTTTGACTTGCTGAAGCTACAGAGCCATTAACCCTTTCATATTATAGATACTATTTTTAAATATTTATTTTTATGGGGTTGCATCCAAGAATAACACCCCGCAAAGTTGAATATAATCCTGAATGAGAAAGAACATTTGAAGAACTGAAAGACTTTCAAGTATTTGTAACAAGAAGACCAAAACTTAATGGAAAATGCTATATAAATGAGCCATAAGGAATGTAAGGAAATCATTAAAGACCAATGACAAGGCACTAATAAAGGCTAAACTGTTTACTTGTGACATGGGAAAGTATTATCAGCATTCTCAAAACTGTTATCATTACTAAGGTAGTTGGAAAGAAAGGTTGTGGCTGAGTTGCATATGATTGGGTGATTCTAAAAAACAAAATTCAGTAGGAAAAGGTAAAAAGGACAAATTATAAAATGGGGCATGAAAAGAATTACTACAGAGGAAACAGGTGGGGGTAGAGGGCTGGTAATTTTGGAACTTTACTTTCATCCAGGTTGAAGAGGGGGAAAAAATGTACATCTGAAGAGGTTTGGAAGACTTTCAAACTTCTAGAGAGGTGAGAAAACTGTGGGATAGGGGAGGGGATGGACTTTTGAAAGGGCATATTGAATAAGATTTGGATGGTATAGAAGATAAGTGAAGGGATTTTAGAGAGTTGAGCAAAATAAGGAATAAGAGGGTAAGGGGAAAAGAGAAGGTAGCAGGGATAGGGTAAAAAGAGAGATTTAGAAGGAAAATAGTGAGTAAAAATAGGATGGAGGAAAATTCACAAATGATATTTAGAACTTGGTCAAAAGTTCTCTCTATCAAAACCTGCTCTCAGAAGCATGTCAGTCTATGAGTCACCTCTCCTAGGAATATGTGTAAGTTAATTTTTCAAGTCATTCTTCAAATAATAAATGGTCAAAGGATGTGAACAGGTAGTTTTCCAATGAAGAAACCTAAATAACTTATAGGCATATTAAAATGCTCTAAATCATTATTAATTAGAGAAACACAGATTAAAACAACCTTGAGATATCATTTTATACCTACCAAATTGCCTAAAATGATAGAAGAAAGTGGCAAATGTAGGAGAGGCTGTAAAAAAATGGGACATTACTTCATTGTTGGTGGAGTTGTATTTATTATTTTTGTCTTTTTTGGAGGGAGTAGGGCAGGGCAATTGGGGTTAAGTGACTTGCCCACAGTCACACAGCTATTAAATGTTAAATGTCTGATGCCAAATTTGAAGTCAGGTCCGGCTGACTCCAGGGCTGGTGCTCTATTCACTGAACCACCTGGCTGCCCACATTGGTGGAATTGTAAAATGATACAACCATTCTGGGAGCAATCCAGAATTATGTCCAAAAGTATTGAACTGCCTTTGACCCAGCAATACCATTACTTGGTTTATATCCAAAGATGGTTAGGAAAAAAGAGGAGAATCTATATGTGTTTAAATGTTTATAGCAGTTCTCTTTGTGGTGGCAAAGAACTGGAAATTGCAGGGATGCCCATCAATTGAGCAATGACTAAACAAGTTGTGGTATTTGATTGTGATAGAATATTACTGTGATATAAGAAATAATGAGCTCAATGATTTTAGAAAAATATGGAAAGATTTGCTCAACATAACAAAAAGCAAAATGAGCAGAACCAAGAGAACACCGTACAGTAACAGCAATATTGTTCTAAGAACTACTTTGAATGTCTAAGTCATTTTTATTATTTTAAATATACAAATTAACCATAAAGGACATATGAAGAAAAATACTAGCTGCATCTAGAGAAAGAACTGATAAATAGAAGCAGGTATAGAATAATTCCACATATATACATACTTATATATTTACATATAAACATATATAGATACCTATTTGTTTCTTTTTTTTTAAAGCAATCGGGGTTAAGTAACTTGCTCAAGGTTACGTAGCCAGTTATTTCTGGGCATGGTGCTAAGTATTTGAGCCCATATTTGATCCCCAGGTCATCCTGACACTGGAGCTGGTGCTCTTATTCACTGAGCCACCTGGCCGCCCTACCTATTTGTTTCTTAATGGTAGCCATTTTTAGTGGGATGAGAGAGGGGAAGGAAAGGAAAAAAATTTTAAATACATGATAATTTTGTTGTATATTTGAAAGTAATAGCAAATTGTGCATAGTAGATTGCAGGTAATGTACAATCATCTTTTTCTTATACCGTGTTATGAAAATGTTTGTAGGCATGGAGAGTCACAAAAATGAAACTAGAACTAAAGCCTTCCTACTGCAAATACAGGATTCTTTCTACTCTGTAACATTGGCTTAGCTTGTATAGCCCTTCCAACCTTCTCTTAACATTTTCCTCACTACATTCAGACTTCAGTAACACATCATCCTCCTGCTCTGTCCCCTCTTCTATCAAAACCTGCTCTCAGAATCATGTCAGTCTATGAGTCACCTCTCCCAGGGGCATGTGTAACTTAATTTTTCAATCTAGTTGTACACTAAAAGGCTTTATTCCATCCCTCACTATCATAATAATGAACTTTCAGGCATAAGCGCTAGTAGTACACTACATATTTCCGAGTATTCGTGTACATATATAGTGGGGGGAGGGAATATTCTAGAGGTCCCCTCAGTATTTATCGATAAAACAAACATTACCTATCCATACATAAGGGTGTTGAAATTTCATTATAAAATTTAAAAACATAGTAACCACAACAAACTATAAAAATAGCAAGCGAAATAATTATGTAAACTGTCACATTTTAGGTCATTTTTCAGTCATAAGTGTTTGTGACCCTATTTGGGGTTTTCTTGACATGGATATTAGAGTGGGTTGCCATTTCCTGTGTCAGCTCATTTTACAGATGAAGAACTGAGGCAAAAAAAATGCTAAATGACTTGCCCAGGGTCATACAGCAACTAAGTGTCTGAGGCCAGATTTGAACTCAAAAAAGTGAGTCTTTCTGACTTCAGACCCAACACTCTATTCACTGTGCCACCTACCTGCCACAGTATCACATCTAGCAAAGTTTAAATCAGGGCTTCTCACACTTTTTTGGTGTCATAGACTCTTTTGGAAGTCAAGTAAAATCTATGGACTCCTCACAGAAGATTTTAAAATCTGTAAAATAAAACACATGTGATTATCAAAAATATCAATTAGATTGAAATAGTTATGAAAATATTTTTCAAACAAGTTCACAGACCCTTGGTATGAGCAAATAAATTTCTGAACAAGAAACAAGGAAGAAAATTATGTTCTTCCATGCCCCTTACAGGTATATCCGAAGATCACTACCTCTGGTTTGGTTTTGTTTATTTGCCTTTTGTATGCAGTTATCAGTTATGATTCAGCTATGCTTATTTTTTTTACTTCACATAGATATTTCAATATTTCCTTGTATGATTCACATTGATCATTTTTATTACACATTACATTATATTCTTTTAATATATAATAATTTGTTTAATCATTCTCCAATAGTTGGGCACACATTATTTCCCATTTGAGGCTATTACAAATAGAGTGGCAATGAATATTTTATATAGCAAGGACCTTTATTTTCCTTGTTATGATTATTTTGTTTTAATATTCTGGTGATGAAATTTTACTAACTAACTTTAATGTAGCATTTTAAGGTGTGGAAAGTACTTAATATGCCATCTCATTTGATCCCCCAACAGCCCTGAAAGATAGGTGCTATTATTATTCCCATTTTAAAGATGAGGAAACTGAGACTCAGTGAATTTAAACATTTTGCCTATGTTCACTTAGCTATTAAGAAAAAGGGTGTAGATCCAATTCTAGAGCTTCCTAACCCACTATCAACAATTTTCCACTTCTCACATGGGAAGAAAAGAAGAAAAGTTATCATATTATGCTTTGAACAAATGAAGATCAAATAATTTGCCCAAGATCCAAGTTTTGAAGTCAGAAATAGCACCTCCAGGTATGGTAGGACTGTTTGGTGTTTCATTATTTTCTCCTGCATATATGTGTATGTGAGACAAAGAGAAATGATGAACTGTATTTCTTCACTTGTTAGTTTTACGTTGTCATCTTAAATTATTCTGTATTTCTTTCTGTTTTCTTTCCTATTGCTTCTGGGAACACTTACATTTTATGACCAGCTGGCATCTATAATACTAATGCAATCCCTTTATACTGTAGGTGAATTAAGTATAGTTAGTCAGATTACCACCCAGATGGATACTAAAGTAGATGTGTGTGAGTTCCATATTGTGAGGAAAAAATATATGTGTCATCATTTTTCTAAATGCTGTGCAATGTCCACACTAGAAAAAAAGGCAACCAGAAATTTTTTAAAAACTATTTTTGCTTACCTTTTATTCCCAAAGTTAATTTATTTAAAGATTTCAACTTTGACTATTCCCATCTCTAAATGCAACCAGAGTGTCCTATTCTACATCAAACAAGTGATAAACCTGCACAAGCCTAGATGATTGTTTTCTGTTTTATTTCCAGGACCATTACAGATCATGCAAAGTATTTTGCCAGTCTTCCAGGTGGCTGTTTCATAGCACACAGATTACTTCAGGGAGCAGTCACTCCTAAAGAATTCTTAAGTCTCTTTCCTGGGTCATCCATGACCAGTTGGAGTCTATCATTCCATATCCATAATTTTAATTATTTTCCCATAAATACATACTCTTATGCTTGCCCATGTTGAAATTCATTAGCAGTTTTCTTGTTGTTGTTGTTAACTCATTCAGTCTTAAAAGATCTACCCTCACCTTTGCATTAGCATTCTTGGACGAGATTAATGTCATTTGAAAATCTGAAAGATTCGTGCTGAGTTAGCTTCAGGTCATTTTTTGTTAATTCCAGAATCATAGACTCTCAGAGACCAAACTATATTTGGCCCTAATTTGGCCCTCCAGAGTCAACATAAATTAAATCCTTCTTCTTTGTGACAGCCCTTCAAATATTTGAAGATAGCTTTCATGTCATATATTCTCTTTTCTGGTTTAAATATCTCATTTCCTTCAAACAATCATGTCCCAGAATGGTCTCTGTTGCTCTCAAAATCCTGCTACATACTTCTGCGTTTGTTCCAACATGTCAGTTCAGTAAGAAAGGTGCTAATCAAAATCCCTAATGATGTTAATATTTATACTTCTTCATTTAGAGAAGTATTCATTTATCCTTTCTATGTTTCTGGATTCTAAATATTTGAAAATAAGGTTTTATTTGGGGGGTATATTTTATTTGTATATATGTATGTATATGATAATAAAAATAGATAACATTTATATAGTACTTACTAAATGCTAGGCTCTGTGTTAAGCATTTAATAATTATTAGCTCACTGGATCTTCATAATAACCCTGGGATATAGGTGTTATTATCTCCATTTTACAGATGAGGATATCAAGGCAAACCGAGGTCAATTGATTTGTCTAGGGTCACACAGCTAGTGAGTGTCTGAGGCTGGATCTGAACTCATGTCTTCCTAATTTCAGGCCCAGCATTCTATTTATTGTATCACCTGGTTGCCATGTATATGTGCATGTATATGTAATGTGCATGTGTTCATGTACATATGAATATGCATATTGTATATGTGTATATGCATATATTATACCCAGAAAGGAACCAGTTAGACTCAAAAACTTTTAAAAATCTAATTCTTAATTCTGTATATTCTAAATAATAGCCTTATTATGCTAGTGTCATCCTCAAACTCTTTGACAACTCTCCTTGAGTACCAATTCCCAATGTTCAAAGCACATTTATTTTTGCTTTGTCATGTTAAATTGCTCTGCTTTTCTTTCCTTGTTTTCTGCTCTGGCCTTCATGAACAGCTGCTCATATAACCACCTGGCACTTAAAATGCTGATATAACCAACTTGAAGTATATATAAATTCAGTGTAGTAGTTTGGACTTTAATGCCTCCCTATTCTACCATTTCTTCTGCCTGCTCTACCTCCACCAAACACGAGTTACTTCTCTGTATCCCATAAAGCCAGTAGACACAAGAAAAAAATTAAAAATTTACTTTTGTTCTGATCTAGAAAATGGAGTAATGTTATCTGAAGAATTCTGACCCTCCCAAGTGAAAAAGGAACTGCCTCACTGGTGGTTCACTCTATCTCTAGGCTCTTGGCATTTTCTCTGGCTTTTCCCTAAGCCTGGAATGCTCTCTCTCCTCAATCCCACATACTGAATTCCCTGATTTCCTTAATGTCTCTTTATAATTTCCCAAGTCAGTTGTTTTTCCAATGAAATATTTTAGGCTTTCTTCTTCTTTTTTGTTCTTTAGATTTTGTTTGACTGGTTCTTGATGTCTTGTAGAGTCATTAACTTTTACTTGCCCAATTCTAACTTTTAAAGAATTGTTTTCTTCAGTTAGATTCTGTACCACCTTTTCCATTTGGACAATTTTACTTTTCAAGGAGTTATTTTCTCCAGTCAGGATCTGTACCTCCTTATCCATTTCACCTTTTTACTTTTTTAAAGATTTGTTCTCGACAGTGGTTTTTTTTTCCATTTTGTCCATTGTATTTTTAAAATAATTGGTCAATTTATCTTTTTCCTCTCTCTAATTTGTTTTTTTAGTCCTCCTTGAGCTCTTCCAAGAATGCTTCTTGTGCTTGAGATCAGTTCATATTCCCTTTTGAGTTTCAGATGTGGGTATAGTGACAATACTGTCCTCTTCTGAGCTCACATCTTACTCATTCCTGTCTCCATAGTAGGAATCTATGGTCTTTGCTTTTCTAGTTTCCTTCATCATTGTGATTGTCTATTTCCTGGCTTTTAAAGTTGATCTCTGCTTCTGGGTTAGAGAGGCCTCTGACCCACATTCATTGTGCTGGGAGCTAGGGGCCTGGTTACTGGCTGTGTGCTATGGCCTCTGGTTCTGCCACCTAGAAACTATATAGTGCTGTAGCTCACCTGGTGCTGAGCTGTAGCTGGCTGGTGTGTGCCAAGGACATGACCAGGTGATGTCTTTCTGAGTTTCCCCAGGGTTACACTGAAGCTTACAATGTGAGGTGGGGGCAGTTGGGTGGGGGAGTGCTGACTGCTGAAAGTCTCCTCTTCCCCTAGGGCTGCATGATAGCATCGATAGCCCCAGTCATCTCATCTGCCTTGGTGTCTACCGATTCCCTTGACTGTGTAAAGGCATCTTGCTATCCTGGTTTTGGTGCTTGATGGCTGAACCCCTAGGGTTCAGGATCCCCTGCTGATCCACTGAGGTAGGTCTTCCTGGAACACTTCCCATCATGTACTGGTCTCTGTTAGCTCCCCTATTGCAGAATTTTTCCTGGGGCAATATTCTCTGGGTTTTTCAAAGTTATCAAGAGGGAATGAGAGCACTTACCATTTACTCAGCCATCTTGGCTCCTGAAAGTTCAAGATGGCGACTTTCAAATATTTAGCCTGTGGGCTGATAGCCCCAGGAGTAGCTGCTGCCAATGCCATAGGCTCTGCGCTTGTCTCACCCAGCTCTGACAGACCCACTCCTACACTGAGAGGTTTGGGAATTGCCACAACCACCAGTGATTCAGCCCATTGGAGCTTGCTCCCTCTTCACTATAATCGGGTATATTCACCTGTGTGCTCTGCATTCTCCCAGTCCATTACAACAGGCCCTTCCCATCAACCAACCGAATCCTCCTGGACTGCAAATCTGCCACTCACTGTCTCCTAGTGGATTCTGCCACTCTCAAATTTGTTCAGATTCACTTTTTTAGAGGCATCTGAAAGAATTTGTGAGAGAACTCAGGTATATCCCTGCTTTCACTTTGCCATCTTGGCTCCGCCCCCTCATATCCCTTTATAATCTCATATTTCACAGGAAAACTTTCTCAATCCCTCTTAATTCTAGTGCCTCCCCTCTGTTAATTATTTCCTATTTATCCTATATATAGCTTGATTTGTATACAGTTGTTTGATTGTTGTCTCTTCAGCTAGATTGTAAGCTTCTTAAGGGCAGGGACAAATTATTGTATATTAAAAGAATGTAATGTTATGGTGCCATAAAAGTGATAAATATGAATTTTCTTCCTTGTTTGTTGTTCAGTAATCCATTTGCTCATACCAGGGATCTGTGAACTTGTTTGAAAAAATATCTTAATAATTGTATTTCAATATAATTGATTTTTATGATCCTATGTGTTTTATTTTATACATTTAAAAACCTTCTTTTAGGAAGGGTTCATAGATTTTACCAGGTTGCCAAAGGGATCTATGACAATAAAAAAGGTAACATATCCCTGATTTGAACCTTGATAAGTGTGACACAGTTTGTATACTATTTCACTTGCTCTTTTATATTTTTGTTGTGGTTATTATATTTTAAAAGTTTATAATGAACTCATACACATCTGTATGTGTATATAATATATATTTTATACATAAACAGTAATTCTAAAACATCCCCTCCCTTTTCCAAAATGTAGAAAAAACATATTCTTTCTATATCCCAAGAAAACCTCACCACACCAATTGTTGAATCTTTTCTTCATTTACTTACAAAAGTGAAAAACAATATTGTTTGTTAAAGTTTAGAAAGCTAAAGAACTGATTACTGAGATTCCTTTTCTTCAAATAAAACATAGACTGTAGGTTGGTCGTTTAGTTTTTGTTTTGTTTTAAGAGATAATAACTGTCAGAATAATGTACATTTGCATATGTGTGGATTTAATTTTTAGCAAAGCTTAGACATACAAGCATTCTTGAAATTCTCACTCTTTCTCAATTTATAATTTTTAAGAGATTTTTGACTGGAAATGGGCTGTTTCATAGATTTATTTTTGTTAATGTTATTAATTTTTTAAATCAATAATCATTTACTTTTCTCTCCCTCCCACCTCCTCTCCACTGGAGGTTGGGGGAGAGGAAGAAAAAGAAACATGAAAAGTGTATTTTTCGGGAAGTCATAGTCCCACTTTGTCATGTTGTAGAATATTGCTATTAACTTCAAAAACTAAAGAATCTGAGAACAGTCCTCAAAAGTAATCTATTCTAATTTTTTGGACTAGATGTGGGATTTCATAGATTCATAGACTTAGATCTGGAAGGGAACTTAGAAGAAATTGACCCACCACTCTCCCATTTTGCCATTGAGGACAAGAGGTCAAGATGACTTGTGCAGGGTCACAGGGCTAGTTGGAATCATAACAGGGTTTGAATCTAGGACCTCCTGAATCCATGTACAGTACTCTACTCACTATACCACACTACCTCATGATTTTATTGGTATAGGCAACTTCCATGGAGGAAACTCTGTTTACCAATTCAGACAGGAAATCGCTTTATAACTCCCAGTTTTATAGAGAATTTCCTGGGTTGCTAAGAGGCTACCAAAGGTCACACCACAAATATTTGTAAGAGGTGGGTCTTGAACCCAGGTCTCCATGATTGAAGTCAGTTCTCTATTCACTACATCATGCTGCCTCTTATTTTAAGCCATACTTGAACAAAACTCCACAATAAAGCATTCCCCAAAAGTGGTTGCCCAATATTCCCATGAAGATGTTCAGTAATGAGGAGGTCACTATTTCCTGATGGAACCCATTCCACTTAGGATAGTTCTAATTGTTATGAAGTTTTGCTTTGTGCAGTTCAAGGTCCAACACTAACCACCAACACCCCCAATTCCTCCTTTTTTACATGGAGGTTGGCTTGTTCACTCTCACCTATACCCACTATGATAGATTGGGTTGGTTCCCCAAAGGGGTAGCCTTGCTGCTACCACACACTCTCAGAGGCCTAGGAGTACCTTTGAGTGGGCGGAGGCATATCACTAGCTAGAAGTATGCTGGTAAATGTTTAACAACTGGCTTTAATAAAAAATGTAGACATGGCTCATTTTTTTTTTAATTTGAATCTTCATTATTAACATTTTCTCCATCACTAGATAATTAACAAAACTACAAATCCAGTCTTGGTTTGTAGCATTTAACAATTTCTGAGAGATAAATGTTCACATTGAAAACTTAACAATCTTTCTTCTTCTCCTTCATCATCATCATCATCATCATCATCATCAAAGTGAAGTAAACCGGGAAGACTTTTTGGGTAAAGAAGCCAATCTTTATTAAAAGAATCAAAAGTGGTGGTCTTCAGTCTGCCAAGCATGGTCTGAAACACCATGATACAGAGTTCACAGTTATTTACAGTTCTTTTGCTTTATGTGTGGTTTAAGTTGGTTTATCTATTATGCAAGTGAATTAGTCATTCCATGGTTCAAGCATAGTGGCTCAAGCAGGTTATTCTATTACTCAATATGCAGGGCAGCTCATTACATTTGTAGGTATCTTTTACATTATAGATCAGGTCCATCTCTTACCCAGTATGTTTTGATGGAAAGATGATGATTATACTCTTTATTACAGTTATAGCCACATTCGTAAAATTATCTTTTAACACAGGAATTTCCCTGGGACTAAATCATAGTTTCAGGTACACACAGGTTTTCACCCCAGACTATATTCTTATAATAAATAACACAACTACTTCTTATCTTATTAAAATGAGATATCTAGCTTCTGTTCCACTGAAGCCTCCTCCCCAGATGATATCTATAAGGGCTAGAATGAACTGGAAACAAGTCTAGTGGTATACAGGGTGCTGCCACTCCCAAGGTTCTTGCACCTATCACTGGCCACCATCTCTCTTTCCAGAATGTTTAATTTTGTCATGTCATTATCACACAGAGATTAATTGGTCCACAACTGCTTCCTGAGCCATTTCATTTGTAACCTTATAGGTTCTACAATCAGAGGGCAGCTAAGTGGTACCATGGATAGAGCACCAGGCTTGGAGGCAGAACGACTCATCCTGAATTCAAATCTGGCCTAAAAGACTTACTAGTTTTGTGGCCCTGAGCAAGTCACTTAATCCTTTGTGGTTCAGTTTCCTCATTTATAAAATGAGCTGGAGAAGGAAATGGCAAGCCACACCAGTATCCTTGCCAAGAAAACTCCAAGTGGGACCATGAAGTCAGATATGACTGAAACAACTGAACAACAACAAAAACACTCTACAATCACCTCTCCTAAGAAGCAATAATTCATTCTGTCTAGGACCCTTACTTAGGCATACACCATCCTGCTGAGGTAAAAGCACCAAGTGCCAGAAGCCCATGGGTAATGCAAGTCTTTCTAAAAATGCAGATAAACCAGAAAAACTATGAGCTGTTTTCTAGGTAGTACTGAAATAAGTCATTGGAAGTATGGGTTGATGCCATCAGACTTGGAAAGCACAGTAATCAACATACAGATCCAAAGTTTGAGGAAATAGGGTTTGGAAGGTTATAGGAATTTTTAGGGGAAAATCTATGTAATTGTTTGGATACTAGTTTTTTTTTAACATATTCTTAGAAGGTGATTACTCTCTAAAACAATTGAATATATTATTTTGGAAGGTAGTGAGTTGCCTCCCTCTCTCTAGAGGCTTTCAAATGAAGGCTGACTGTCTACTTAGGAGGGTCACTTTAGAGGGGACTCAACCAGGTTTAGTTTGGAAGAGATGGCCTCTAAAGACTTCCCCCCACTCTGAGATTCTGTGATTCTTTGACTCTGAAAAGACCTCACTAATCCTTTTCCCGAAACCCCTTTGTGTTCTGTGGCATCACCAGTGCTAAGACAGAGCAGCAGGGTATGAGAGTTTAAAGCAGTTCTGGAATAATACAAAGATGTCAGAAGTTTCAAAGAATAGCTACAAAGCCTGCTACAGGATTTGGGAAAGGAAAGAAAACAAACAAAGCATTAGAAGAAAAGCCTATAGGACACAGGGGCTCTGTTCCCCACTAAACTGTGAATGAGATAAGGTTTGAGAGAGTTGAGGTTTTCTGTTTGGTTTTTCAGTCCCTCCAATATTCCCTTTCTCCTTTATGGTATGCCCCTTTCCACCCAAAGTGTCTCTCCTATATCCCATTTCTCTAATTATTTGTTCTGCTAACATCATGTTAAAAGATCATTCTTGATCATTTATAACCAAAAAATATTTCCTTGGAGTTTTTGCCTATTTTTGGGTATGTCTCAGGACCTAAAGCCTTCCAGGACCAAAGGAATTATTCTCTGATAGGTAATTTCATATAGCAGTGGGTGAATTTTGCTAGTCAGTCATTTAGTTAGTCAAGCATTAAGGGTAAGCTATATGCTAGTCACTAAGTCAAAGAGCCTTCTTCCACCGCTTTATCATGGTACCAGTGGTGGACAGCTTATGAGTGGTTCCCTTGGAGGGAGGGGAGGAGGGAAAGTGGACTAGGAAGAGATATGCAAGTGGGACACTTGACCATTTCTTTTTGCTTGTTTTTCTGCTTCCAGGCAAAAAGTGTTTATAAAAGAAATGTTACTTCCAGGGACTTTAAACCCATACCACTTTGAAGGGTTCAGTCTCCCAAACTATTCCAGGAATTACAAAAGAAATTATTTCTCTCAGGGGACCTCACATAGAGCGCTTGATGGAGGCAAAGGCAATCCTATTCTTCTCAAGCTTTCTCACACACTGTTTAACTTAAAAGACCCTTTGGAACTTTTATGTCTCCTTCCAGGGCAGAAAGGTAGCCCGTTGTGGTGAAAAGCTCATAGAACTTGGGGTGAGGACACCTGGGGCCCAGTCCTGGTTGTGTGATTTAACTCCCCGCAAAATGCAAGTCACTTTACCTCATAGGAGTCTGTTTCATTATCCATAAAGTGGGAGAGTTGGATTAAATGATCTCCATGGTTCCAGCTCTCATATTCTGTCAAAAAAAAAAAAAAGAAATTTTGTCCAGTTATCCCAAATCCATTTGTAAAGAGATTGTATGTTCCCTTCTATACCATCACCCCCCTTTACCAACATACCCATATGTCCATTACTCTTGTATCTGTTTGTTTTGTTTCATTTTGGGTTTTTTTGGTCAGGAAACCAGGCAGAGGTATATTTTTAGCTAAGTCAGTGAGCCATTGTAACAACAAGCACCCTACCATACCCAGGGTGGCTGCCAATACAGGTTCTTAGATCTACTTTTCTAAAGGAAAGCAACTCAAACAGGTTAACAATCTTGCTTTAATCAATCAAACAAATCATTTACCTAGTTCAGGGAGAAAAGTCAGCACCCCGAAATTCACAGTATACAGACAGGTTACAAGCAGAAGTTACAAGGCAGGAACATTTCAAGCAGACAGGCCTCCAACTGCCCAACCATTACATCCATACCTAGTCAGTTACCAGAGAGGAAAGCATCAACATCTGGGATTTCAAAGGGCTCTCAATGGCTACCCGGAGTCTCTTCTGGTCAAATCACAGAACACTTCTCAAAGTGAGCCCCAAAACAACACCTCATTTCAAGGATTATATAGCTCAGAGAATGTAACAATCCTCTTGACCCACTGCCCAATCACAAAGTATCTCCTGAAAAACAAGCCTCCCACCACAGGCTCCAGGTGCACTTAAGGCTATCAAAGGGCCTAGAGGCAAGGAAGATCTTAGAAATTTACATTCCCATTACAGCAATCAGATAAACCTATTCCTACTTTCTCCCCGAAGTATCTGCACCTTCACCAGGATAAATAAAAATCAGCATGGCACATACAGATGTTCCTTTTTCCTCTAAATGAAAATGATGATAAACAGCTGCTTGAGCCTGGCAGAATTATAGCCCAACTGTGACTCTTCTCAGCATCCCATCTCTCCTTTCTTCCTTTCCAGTTAAGAAAAGAAAGGTCAGGGCTGTGCATCTGTATGCAGCTTACAAACCTTTGCAGCTCCTTTTGAAAGAGCCTATGTCATTTTTCTCATGTGCCACATACAAATCTCCCTCGGAAGAAATATCCATTTAATTTCATTTCACCTGTACCCACTTTGTTCTGAAAGAATCGCTTGACCACTTAACTCCAAATACCTTAAGGGTACCAGGTGCAGCCTTTCAACCCACAGTAACACTTTTCAGAAGCCTAAAGCCAGTGGGGGAAAATACTGTATCTAGTGGAAACTCCAGGGAAGCATAGATAAGTCTCTTCTAGTGACAGACTGATTAAAAGCCTTTGTCCTTTCATTAGAATGCCCTGGAATAATTAATGCCTTGAATGTCTATTAGAACATGCTTGGAAATATTGGTAAGTACAGAAGGGGGTCAAGACAGGGTTTTTACTTTAGGAATTGTCACTCAGTAATATTAATTGCTGACATTTAGATGTCACTTACAGTCTTGCAAAGTATTTTACATATATCTTCTCACTTAATCCTCACAACAACACTATGAGGTAGATACTGTTATTATTATCCACATTTTACAGATTGGAAAACTGAGGCTGAAAGATAAGGGATTTGTCCAAGGTCATACAGTTAGTAAGCATATGAAGCAAGATTTTAGCCCAGGTCTTCCTGACTCTAAATTCAAGGTTCAATGGTTATGTCATCTTAGTGCAAAGAAATTCATGTAAAAGAAATCCTTGATCTTCACGAGTTAAGCCTAAAGGACATATAAGAGCAGTCTGAATGAGCGTGCAGATATCGCAGAAGTAAGTAGGGTGAAACAACTAGGACTTTTCCCTAAGGCACTATTTTTTTTTAAAAAATGAGTCTTCTCAATGTCTGTTGTTCTCATATCACAGTAACTTCTAGTCTCATTTTGTCATTTTACAGATAAGGTAAGTTATGCACGCCCCAAGAAATGAAGACCATTATCCAAAGTAACACAGAGTTGATAACTTAGGACTAAAAACAGGATCTCCTTACTCCTACTTCAATGCCCTCTCAATTTGTTACATGCTGCTTCAGTGAATCTACACACATTTCCACTAAGCCTGACAACAAGGTCACCCCAGGCATAGAAAAATTGTCTGTGACCCACTTGCCCTTGGGATGAGACAACCTTACCCAGAGATAGATGCATTCAATTGTATTTACAAGTCCAAGGCAAAATTCCACCTTTTACAGGAAACCTTTCCAAATCCCCCTTAATGCCAGTGCCTTCCCTTTTATTGATTATTTCCAGTCTATCCTATATATTGCTTGTTTGAATGCAGTTATTTGCATGTCATCTCTTTCATTATTCTGAGTTTCATGAGAGCAAGGACCATCTTTTTTTTTTTTTTGCTTTTTGGAGGTGGGAAGGTAGGGCAATTGGAGTTAAATGACTTGCCCAAGGTCACACAGTAAGTGTTAAGGGTCTGAGGTCAGATTTGAACATAGGTCCTCCTGACGCCGGTGCTCTATTCCTTGTGCCACCTAGCTGCCCCGGACCATCTTCTTTTACCTTTCTTTGTAGCCCCAGCACTTAGCCCAGTGCCTCGTACATAATAGGTGCTTAATAAATGCTTGTTGACTGATCACATCAAAAACAAAATCTATCATGCCCTATTTCCTCCTGACCCTACGAAGACCAATCATGCCATATCTTTACCTCTTACTGGCTGTCACCCATGCCTACAAACCTCTCCCTCCTCACCTCTATCATTTGGCTTTCCTGGCTTCCTGCAAGTCCTAACTGAAAACCCACCTTCTGTAAGAATGCTGATTTCTCCATTTTTTCTGAATCGATCTTGCTTGTGCTTAGCTAGTCTCAAGTTGTCTCTCCCACTACACTGTGAGCTCCTTGAGTGTAGGGGCTGCCTTTTGTCTTTCTTTGTATTCCCATCTCTCAACACAGTGACTGGCATATAGTGGGTGCTTAATAAATGCTTGTTGGTAAATAAATAAATAAATATATATATATTATTATATCTTTTATAATTTATACTATATCATTATATATTAATGTATAAATAAATACATTATGTGATATAATAAAAATATAATAAGCGAATGAATTAATGCTATTTGACAATCATATCAAAAAATTAATAAACGTCTTGTAGAGGGGGCAGAGATTCAGAGGGGATCCCCAGCCCCTTTCTTTTACTACTTACTTTGTGTTTTTAAATCCGTACTGAGTGGATGAAAGACCATGTTTGGTCTTTGCCATTTTCTAGGAAGAGCAATTACCAGACACAGATGCTGGGCACTTGTCCTCTTTTTGTTTACAACTAGAGGAATAGAACCATTGAAGTCTAGGCCATAATATAATTGCACTGAGGCAGACGCCTCAGTGCAAGGCCCCCATCCTGTGTTGGCCTCCAGAATCCAGAGCTCATAATCTTATCCAAAAATGGACGCAGGATTCAAATGTCAAAAATATGGCTTTCCTCCAACTAATATTCCCATTCTTGCTCCAACCATATCTTTCTCAAAAAATTTCAAGGAGAGAAGACTAATGGAAGGGATTTACAGCCTGCTGAGTTTGAAGTTTTATAGCCATGTTTGATTGTTAGGTTCCTATTCCTCATGGGACAAAAGTGATATTTCACTCCAATCAATGACCTGTTCTATTTTCTCTGAACAAATATTTATTTTTTAGGTAGAATGTTCTTCCTTCAAAAGAGCAAGAGAATCATAAAAGTAGGAATATTGTCAGGGTAGATAAAAATGAAGGAGCAATATAAGAGTAATCAAATACATCTATAAATGCACTGTTTATAAATGTTAGAGGCAGAGGAAAAAAACAGGTGACCCAATGTGCCTCTTCCATCAATGACTAGACAGAATGAATTATGTCAGTCACTTAGGAAGTGACTCACTCAGGTCAATTGGACAGAAAATTTGGAGAAGGAAGAAGAAAAGGGTAAGACCCCTATGAGTCCAGTAACTACCTGCTCTTGCAAAACTAATGGCCTGTGGTTTTGCCAGTCTGTTTGTTTCTTCTCTTTTAACCACCATGAGTCTCTATAAAATGGATATGGCTAAAGCCACTCTTACTCATCACAGAAAAGGCTGAAGAGAATGGGGCAGGGAGACTACAATTGATCCACTTCACCTATGCAGCCTTGAAGGGCTCAAAATTCTTCTGGACTATGAGAATATAAACACAGAGAAAGTTAATCAAGGGTCAGGTAGTGAATTGACCCTCATAGGCAGTATGCATGTCAGTGAAGCTGAGATCAACTCAAGCAGAGAAGTTTAAGAGGAGGGTTGTAGATAGTGTGAGACAGAGCAGATAATTCTTGAGATCCATGGGAAAAGAAAGAGAAAAAAAAATCTAAGTGACAAATGTTTGTAAGTCATCAAATGTCAAAATTATTCCTGGAAAATAAACTCCAGGAGAGATGTCTTACCCAGATTTGGTCTAGTACTTTGGACAAATATAAAGAGGAAACATGGTCATATAAGATAATATCTCATAGGGTTTTGAAAACCTTAAAGTGCTATATAAAAGTATGTTATAATTATTAGTACTATTTCAATATTTGAAGGGACATCAAAAGCAAAGGGATAGAGAGGCAGATTTTTTTCAATATGAGAAATGATTTCCTAAAGTTTAGAGCTTCTTTAAAGTGGAATGGGATGTTTTAGGAAGTATCCAATGTATCAGATGTCACCTGGTTTGGTGCTTTTTAGGGTCAGGTAAAGAAAACTCAACCTTTAAAAACTCAAGAGGGGATAAAAACTATAAATTAAGTCAATAGTGAAAAATAAAACAAAACAAAATAATGGGTAATAAAACTAACTTGCAATTGAAGAAGAGGTAGCTCTATGGAAGAGGGAAGTTGGCTAGTGGGCCTCACCATGACCATGAAATGTTCCTTTCTTCATTTATGAACAGTAAAATCAGAAATAAATAGCACAGGATAGTCCCCCAGCAAAGCATTTGACAAAATCCACAATATTGAAGATAATAGAGAGAAATATAGGTGTGTAAAAATATAGTTAGGAGGATTTCTAGCTGTATGTTAATGCCTAAGTACTGCTGCTTGTTGGATCAATGTCAACCTGGAGGGAGTTCTCTGTCCTCCATCCTGTTTTGTTCAACATTATTATCAATACTTGGCTTAAGACATAAATAGAATATGAATCAAAATTGCAGAAGCTGGGAAGGAAAGTTAATACCCTGCATAATAAAAACAGGATCCAAAAAGAGAAGTGAGCAAATTTAATAAGATGAAATTCAGTAGACATTAATTATGAAGTTCTGTACTGAGGCTCAAAAAAGAAAATCAACTACACAAATACAATGTGGGGAAGATAATGCTAGACAAGTCTGTGTGAAAAAAAGACTTGGGTGTTTTAATTGACTGCGAGCTTTATAATGTGTGGTGGCTTCCAAAAACATTACTAATTTTTTCCCTTGTTTTATGATCTTGACTTGTGATTTTGAGTAAAGTCCTGCTACCAATACATTTCTGCAAGCATTATCCAATTTACAGTCTTGTCTAGTTACCAAGGGCACTGAGAAGTAAAATGGCTTGACTAAAGTCACACAGTTCATATGTGCCAGAGGCTAGACAATAACATACGCTGTCCTGACTCTAAGACCAATTTATGTTCACCATCTCATGTTAACCTAGGCTGTGTTAACAGGAATGCCTCTCAAGTAGGATAACAGATCCATTGTCCTCTGCTTAGGCAAGTAAGTATTAGTGCTCCTTTCTCAGTCCCACATTTTAGAAGGTCTCATGGTATCATAGATTTACAGCTAGAAGAAACATTAGAAGGTATCAAGACCAAACCTCTTACAGAATCTGGGGCTAAGAAAGTTGATTTATTTGCCCAGGGTCACACAGCTAGGAAATCTGTGAAGCAGGATTTTAACTTGGGTCTTTAAGAATCCAAGCCAATCTCTTCGTGCACTAAGCCACCTCGCTGCCTTATTTACAAAGAGGAGTATATCCAGAGGAGAACAAACAAGATTTTGAGGGAACGTGAACCTATGTCATATGAGACAAATGGCAATGTTTTGTCTGAAAATGAGGCTTCTGGGTACAATTTCAACCCATGCTCAGAATCCAGAATTATTTTTCTTTAAGCTTCCTTCTTGTCATCTCACCTTCTACAGAGTTTTGTCCTTCCTTGTGGACTTTTCACAAAAAAACCTCCATGATAACATTCCTTTGATGACATGATAGGAAGTCCTTGTTTTATGTGTCTTGAACAGAGCCAACATAGTACTTAATGTGTTGGATTTAATTGTAGTTAAGCTTTGATATTTTTCTGTGTTTATTTTTCTTTAAAAATAACTTTTGCAGAGAAAAAAAGAAACAGTCAAAGAGAGGCAGATGGAGAAAGAAAAAAGGACAAAGGTAGAGAGAGAGACAGAAATACAGTGATATAAAATCCCTTATATTGTATAATCCTGGCTTAAAAGCTTGACATCAGTGAACTAAGTATTGAATAAGATTATTTCTGTCTTAATGTCTCATGTGTTACAGTTTCCATTGAAATAGAGCTCTCTTCTGGTGTCCTTCCAACCCAACCTAAAAGATAAAAGAATAAAATTAGGCAACTGACTTATAGTAGAGGTTGAGAGTCAGTCTTTATTAGAAAAATTTCTACCATGAAACATTAAAAAGAGATAATTCAAACCTTCTGGAAGTCTTGGGGAGATTTGGAGAAAGATGATTGGAGGGAGACTTGAGTTGTGCAAATTTTTCAAGTTAATTTATTTCTTTGATCCTTGATTTCCTCACCTGGAAATTAGTGGTTCAGAAGCTTCTCTAACATCCCTTCCAGCTCTAATAGTCTATGTTTCTATAAGACATTTTGAAAGTCAGGTTGATTATTCAAATTGAGCTTGTGATAAATAAAAAATTTGAGAGACAGTTTCTGGGTAATTAATCATTTTATTGATCGTGTTAGCAATAATTAATAAAAGGGATTAATGGCACTCTTGAATTCCAAAGTTTTCTCATGCAACCCACTTAATACTTATATGCCTTTGGAAGAGAGAGTGTTTCTGAGGATGGCAATAAACTCTAACTGGTTAACAATTAATGAGAAGAATTAATATTATAATAGAAGGTGGACTTATTCTAATGAGGGGCTAGGGGACATGAATCTGACTACTCAGTCTTGGAACAAGACTTATCTCTGATCCAGACCACCTCTGTCTAGGGGAACCTAGATAAAAGGGGGTTCACTTCTGCTCAAACCTGGCTGAGTGGAACTCAATGGATTTAGATTAAGGTTTTCCAGTTCAGTGGGGTAAGAACTCCCACTCAGGATCAAAACATATGTACCCTGGGGATTTTGGCAATATCATGCATCAATAATGTCCTCCAGGTGCTGCTTCAGTATAGTAGAGAATGAGGAGCTAGGAAGGGAAAGAAATGTGTATCTCTCTGATATTTGATTATTTATTATTTTATTATTATTATAATCCTTTTTCTCAAACTGAAAATTCACTCTGAGAAACAATTTCCCAATCACTATAATATTTGTGGCAGCATATTTTTTAAAGATTCTACTCTTTAAATTTCTTCCTAGCTTTAAATATTATAGAATGTTGACTGAATCTCTTCTGAGATGGACAGAGAATTCTTTGTGCTGTTTTTCATTAGTACTTTTTAATTGGAGTGCACTTCTGTTTTTCTTTGCTATTTATTATTCATGGGGTTTAATAACTTTATCATTTGTTTTCCAATGAAATCTCTTGCTTTCAAGATATTCTACTCCTTAAATGTTGTTGGTTTTAATCACAATATTTCTCTCATTGGATTTTCTTAAGCCGTGTATTTTGTATTCAAGCAGATGTTCACAAAATAAATATTCATGGTGAATTTATGCAGTTCATAATTCCACATGTAACAGGTTGTTTCAAATGAGTCTACAGACTTCATTTTCATCTGGCTGAAAAAATGCTCCCAGAATAATATTTCAGTGGCATTTATACATCTAATAAAGATGGAGTCATTAAAACAACCTCTCCTCTTGTCAATCATCCAGAGCAAAAACATCATCTACCATGCTTTCATTTCATTGCAAAGGTGATGCTTCTGGCAGTGCCAAAACACTGCCAGTGAAGTAGGATTTCTTTTCTTACAACGGTATTGTAGGGCCACTGGTGCTTAGTACATGAGGGACAAAATAAGAATGTAAAGAAATTGGATGGGCTATTTTCTCCAGGGTAAATATGTAATGCTTTGCCATACTGGTGCTATGAATATCATAAGATTTTACAGGATTAAAATTTAATCTAGACAGAGGAATTCATTTTATTCCTCCATGCTGAAATGAGATCTCCTCTTTGAAGTTGCGAAATATACTATTTAAGATAAACTATAATTGCAAAACTTCAACACACTCCTAATACATCTCTTCTTTCACTGTTTCCATCAAACTTACTTAACTTTTTCTCTGCAACCCATTTTCATTTCTGAATAATAGAAGTCATGATGCCAATATGGTTCCCTATGCTGTTTATTCACTCTGTCTACAAATATGAGTGTGTGTGTATTTTTTATTGTCTGCCTACTATGTGCCACCATCATTAAAAGAAAATAAGAGTGGTGGACAGGTAGCACAGCAAGTAAGAGCCCCAGAGTCGGGATGACTTGGGATCGAATCTGGGCTCTGATACTTAGTACCACACCCAGAAATAACTGGCCGTGTAAACTTGAGCAAGTTACTTAACCCCAATTGCTTTAAATAAAAAAAAAGAAAAGAAAATCAGACCCCAGGTCTTTCAGACATGCCATGGAACACAAAATTTCTCATTTCTGCCTATTTATATTTATTAAAACTTTGCAATGTCTATGATCACACAACTTGCTCATTTTCTTTCCTTCACAGGCAGTGCTTTTAAGAATAATTTTAAAGCTTAAATTCATCTTTGTGTCTCTGAGAAATAATTCAGTAGGGCTCTCAATGGTCAGTCTTTACTGTACATCCATAAGAGCTAAGTGGCTTGTTCTAAGTCCCTTTCCCTCATCACTCCTATTCTGCCGGGGCAGCAGTGGGAGGGTCATTGCTAAGGAGCAACTTCTATTGGGAGGGACCACAATAGACTGGGAGCATGGGTTGAAGTGGTCCAAGATGTTTTTGATAAGTTCTAGTATCCCACAGTCACCTTTCAAAGACCAGTTAATTCCTATTCTGGAAGACTGTGGATACCTTAAAATTCCTCCAGGGTTCCCTTCCATCATGTAAGATTCACACTTACCTTATATTTTAAGGTTCTTAAAATACATGATGTAAGAGATATCTTGATTCCCTAGTTATTGACAACAAGCAAAAATTTAAAAATGAGATATATGCTCACAAAAGTGTTTGCCACCTTCCTGGAGTCTTTTCAGTGAAATGGAAAAGGGATTCCCTATAGATGCTGGAGTTTTCCAGATTCTTCATGTTACAGATGCCATTATGCTGATTACACTAAGCCCCACCCAGAATATCATAGACTTTTTTGAATAATATCCATAGTCACTAAGTAGAGTTTTACCTAAAGATTCACTGGAGTAAGACCCAAGCAGATGAAGAATTCCTATTGCTCAGAGACAGACCGTGGTGTGTAGTCAGATGGGCAACCCATAGAGCTGATCCACTAGTCCATAAATCTGGAAAAGACAATAGGTGATGAAGTTACCATAGAATTGGATAGTAGGAAGAAAGGAGTGGGGATTGCCTTTAGGGAATGGCCATCCTTTTCATAATTTCAAACCTCCTTGAAACAAATGCCCAAAAGAATGGAGGTCAGGGGAAGACTTAAGTATATCCAGAAAGAAAGAGGCCAATTTTTTAACAACAATATTTTTTCAGCAAAGAATTATATAGTTTGGGAATTAGATGGTTCCAGCATATTGTCAACAATGAAGTGCATGGCAGAATTAGCATAAATATATAATCAGAGAAATGAATGACTGCAAATGGAGGTGACATGAATATAACAAGAGTAAGGGAAAACAGATGGTCAATCTGTATGATCATTTGGTATCTAGACCATGTTAATAGATATTGAGGAAGGTATGCAGCAGACTGGGTGCCTGCCCTATGGGAGATTTATAGGAAGAAACAGATAAGAATTATAAATGGTGAGAATGTGTGGATGGGCATAATCTTCACCACATACAAGGTCCAACGAAGTACCCAGCACTAAAGTTTACAAAGTGTTTTCTCACAACAGCCTTCTAAAGTGGCCAGTATAAGTATCTGAATCTGTTTTACAAATGAGAAAAGGAGCTCAGTAAAAATAAATGACTTGTCTGGGATCACATAATGAACATTAAAGCTAGCAATTCAAACTCATTTCTTGTGGTTCTAAGATCAGAGTACTTTCCAATACAACATGCTATGCTTCTGCTTTACCTAAAAACTTTCTAGGTCCTCTACATTGTCTTTGACTTATTAAGGTTCATGTTGTACTAATCATGGTCAGGCTGATTTATTTCCAAATGAAAGGTGGTAAGTTATCTTTGGTTGGTAGTTTCACCCCCCTAGACATTTCCCTCTTCTTAGGAGGGATGGACAGGCTATGATTTGTTACTACTATCAACATCCTCTGAATACATAGCCACTATTACCTTAAAACCTCCCAAAGGGAAACAAGAGGTAAAAGACAAAATATCATCACTATGGACAGCTCCTCCTCCTCCATACTCACACAACCTCCCTTCTAGCTATAGGGATGCAGTGATAGTGGCACCTATCTTTCATCTGCCTATCCTGGAATCAGGTAGCATAGTGCAATTAACACATTTGTTCTCTGCCTCCTATATATAAAAACAAAGAATTTCAGAGCAGGAAAGGGTATTAGAATCCATTTAGTTTAATACTCACCTAAATAGAACTCTTTATTCCAGCATTTCCAAAAATTTGTCATACAACCTTTGCTTGAAGTCCTTCAATGGAAGTGAATCCATCACTTTGAAATTGCTCTAGAGCAGGGGTTCTTAATCTTTTCAGTTTCATGGACTCCTTTGGCAATCTGGAGAAGCTTATGGACCCCTTCTCAGAATAGTGTTTTTAAATGAATAAAATATATAGCATTACAAATATATACATATTTACATATAGTAATCAAAATATTTTTTTCAAAGCAAATTCACAAACCCCCAGGTTAAGAGCCTCCTTTTAGGCCCTACAATGTTTTTCCTTAAATCAGACCAAAATTGGCCTCTTTGCCATTCTCTCTAATTTTACTCAGATGGTGACAGGGGCACTAGTCACTTATTCTACTTCTGATTTGGAAGTATATCTCTATGACTGGTGATCTTATCCATGATAAATGATCAGAATGAACCAAAATCCTCTCTTCTAGAAACTGATGTCTACCTTTTTATCTTTTATGTTCCCTTATTATAAATATAATAACGTGATCCCATACTGGCACTGTTAAGTGCTTGATAAATCAAGGGCTGGGGATTCTTGAGTGTTGGGGGCAGGAGTAGGTGCTGAAGAAGGAGAGTAAGCTCAGATGTTTGAAGCAAAATCCTTCTAAGGCATAATTGCATTATGGAATCATGGCAAAAGGCATTATATTACCAGTAGGCAGCTGGAACCAGAAGTAGCTGAAACCCTTCACAGTATACATCGATATAGTTTCTTGAATCTCGTGCTTTTACAATGTCTAAACAGTCTTCTCTGATGTTTGACTAACCCACTGCCCAGCACCTCAAGTACACAAGGACAAAGAAAGCAAGAGATGTGTCTGTAAATTTACAGAAGAGGCTGAAACTATTAAGTCTTTAAGTCTCTTGACTGAATATCTGTGATTAAAAATTCTTTCTGTCCCAGAAGTAAGATGGTATAAAATAATCAAGTTTAGGGTTTTTTTTTTTTGTAAATGACCTTCAATTTGTAAATGACTTTCTTAATGCAAGTAAAATTTCACTTGCAATTTTGGTAGAAAGTATTTTTTTTTTGCTTTTTAGAGGGGCAATTGGGGTTAAGTGACTTGCCCAAGGTCACATGGCTAGTTTTTGTGTTAAGTGTCTGAGGCTGGATTTGAACTCAGGTCCTCCTGATGCCAGCACCAGTACTCTACTCACTGTGCCACCTAGCTTCCCTAGAAAGTCTTAAGACAATCAATTTACCTTCCACATGAAAACTTAAGTGTAATTTCTGCCACATTAACAAAGGGAAAAGGCATTTTGCCAGGTTCATAGAAAACTGGCATTTCAGAGGCTCTAAGTTTGGAGCTTTTCTTTAACTGATAGATATGCAGGTTTCCTCAGCAACTGCTGATACCCAGTGTCTCCTCTGAATGCTCACCAGGGCTTTGGTAATTGGGATCACCCCTATCACACAACTAGGAAGCCCTTCTGATTCTATTGACTACCCTGTACCTTCCCTCAGACCATGAAAATCGTCCTACCCCCAACGACTAAAAGTAAATAAAATAAAAATACCAACACCATCAGGTTAGTACAACTTTTGCAATGCAGGTGTGAAAAATTTTTGTGACTCCTGGCCAACAGATAGACTCCAAAAGTAGCAGCTGCTGTTCCTCTGACATTAAAGTATAGGCAATCCCACAATGTCCCTGACTGGGCAAAAGCCCAAAGACCCCTCTGGGACAGTTCAGCCCTTTACTCACTATCTCAGTATGCACTTACCATAATGCTTAACACACAATATGAATGCATTATTTTCTTATTGTGGGGCCCTTTTATAATCCTGATGTTAAGGAAGAAGAAGAATGGAGACTTTGCAAGTAAAAGACAATGAATGGCTCTATCCTTCACTGTGTGGAAATGCCTAGAATAGACTAT
Source organism: Petaurus breviceps papuanus (assembly GCF_028583685.1). NCBI lineage: Eukaryota > Metazoa > Chordata > Mammalia > Diprotodontia > Petauridae > Petaurus > Petaurus breviceps. The sequence continues at coordinate 4,857,941 of NW_027187281.1, read as the reverse complement.
GCCAGTGTTTATAATTAATATATTTATGTCACGCAGTTGTTCAAGGAAAGTTCAGTTGCCTGTTTCTCCTAAATAGCTAGCATTTACTTAGTGCTTTAAGATTTACAAAGTGTGGGGCATCTAGGTGGCACAGTGAATAGAGCACCAGCCCTAGAGTCAAGAAGACCTGAGTTCAAATGTGACCTCAGACACTTAACACAAAAGCTAGCCATGTGACCTTGGGCAAGTCACTTAACCCCAAGCACCCTACCTTCACCCTCCAAAAAAAATTTCTCTTTAGGGGCGGCCAGGTAGCACAGCGAGTAAGAGCACTGGCCCCAGAGTCAGGATGACCTGGAATAGAATCCAGGCTCTGATACTTAGCACCCACCCAGAAATAACTGGCCGTGTAAACTTGAACAAGTTACTTAACCCCAATTGCTTAAAAAAAAAAGATTTACAAAGTGTTTTATATTTATCTCATTTTATATTTACAACAACCCTTGAAAGTAAGGGTGAGATTATCATTATTAATATTCTTATTATCCCCATTTTGCAGATGAGGAAATTGAGGAAGAGAGAAATTAAGTGACTTACCTAGGGTCACACAGCAAGTAAGCTTCTGAAGAAGGATATGAACTCAAATTTTGTCTCCCAAGCCCAGTACTATCTACTGCTCTACCTAACTGTGTTAACCTATAAATTCCATGGTGAACCCAGTTGAATTCATATTGTACATTACCCAGTCGATTGAAGAAGCAAACAGAAATTTATCATTGTTTGTATATGGATAGATAAAAATTAATAATGTATGCACCCAATGATATCCATTCAGAATTTATTCACTACTGACCCACTGGCATATTCACTATTACAAATAGTGAGCTGTTCCCTTTAGCCTTATTTATGTTCTCTGACTCTACCCTGTCCTTGACCCTCATACCTATCAATGGATTCCTTGAGTGTAAGCCCCTTGAGAACAGGGATGGTTTTGTTTTTGTCATTGTGTACCCTGCACCCATCCTAGTGTTGATCCTATAGCAAATGTTTAATAAATGCTGGCTAACTGATCAAGGCAGATAGTGCTGATTAAATCTTCAAGTGATGTGAAGTTGGAAGGTAGGAACTGAATTCTGTAGATGAGGGACAAATATATCTATAAAGCATTTCATAAATTCCATAGACTCTCAGAGTTAGAATAGACTTCACCAAGAAGTCCTGAATAAGAAATTGCTCTACAATATAACAAAGAGATGGTCATCCAGCCTTTGCTTGAAGAGCTTAGTGAGGGGTAAAACACTACCACTCAAAGAATTCTATTCCACTTTTGGACAAATAAGATGGGCTTTTTCCTTTCACAAAGTCAAAATCTGTTTCTCTATATCTTCCATCCATTGCTTCTAATTATGCCTTCTGGGGCCAAGTAGAAAAACTCTACTCTCTATTCAACTTAGTCCTTGGAATATTTGGATACAGATAACATGACCTCCCCAAGTCTTCTCTTTTACTGGCAAAACATCCCCAGTTCCTTCTTTCAGCTGATTTTTCACATGGCATGATCACAAAGTCTTTGTAAATACATACTTCTATTATTAAACTGTAATTCCCAGAATTGGACACAGTACTCCCAGTGTGACCTGACCAGGGCAAGGTGCAGTTTATCTATTACCTTCCTAGTCCAGTACACCATGCCTTTCTTCGTGTCCTCTAAGATTGTATTACTTGCATTTTTTTCTGCATATCATAATATTGTTAGTTACTTCCACCAATAATATTAGTTTGTGTTGGTTGGTTGGTTATAGTCCTCCATTTTTGAAAAGGACCAAAATGGCATCACTATGGTGAGGTCAGGTACAGTGTGTCTGACTACGGATGTGTGGTATATATTCTATTTCCTTGTCTGTATACATACTATATTCCCCAGTAGGATGTAGGCATCTTGAAGGTAAAGCATTTTTTGGTTATCATTGTATCTTCAATTCCTAGCACAGTGTCTTGAACATAATAGATGCTTAATAAATATTTAACAAATTGTATCAAATTAAGATTAACTGCTATCTAATCATATATGCCCCACTTTGTGAAATTACTTTGTAAACTCAAGTGTTAAGACTTTAAATTGTGCTTAGTATTTTCATTTTGTTAAATTCCAACTAACATTCTAGCCTTCCAAGGTCCTTTGGTATTTTAATTAAGCCATAGCATATAATAAAATATGTTGATATTATTATTTTTATTACAGATTCAGAATACAAAATTATCTAAAGAGATGGGACCAATGGGTAAAAACCAATAATATGATATTTAATAGGAGTAAATGTAAATTATTGTATGGAAGTTTAAAAGAAAAGTAGGTATGGAAAGGAGAGGGATGTTGATGTAACATTAATTCTTATAGAAATGGTAAGAAATATAAAGGAATTAAATATCTGTAAGAGTTAACTGTGTTATCATGACTGGCAAATAAGCTAATGCAATCACTGCCAGAAACCTACCAAAATATGCCGTGCCTTAGGACCCATGCCTGATGATTTATATGGTCCAAATGTTACAGTGGGAAAGGATATTACTAGAAGCAATGGAGAGGATTATGACAGTCTGAACAAGACACCAAAGACTTTTAGCACTGTATATATGATATGTTATTGAAAATTATTACCACCAAGTGATGATGAAGCTTCAGAAGATAAAGGAGAACTTGGGTAGCAAGCAATTTATTAAGAAGATGGTGTCTGTTACTAGGATTTGGATTTTTTTTAATCAAACTCATAACATACAGAAATGACTGACCATTTATCAGGGATAGAGTGCTGGTAATGATACAATTGCCTAGATTCTTGTGAATCTGGTTAAAAGGGTTTAAAACTGAAAAGTGCATACCTTGGAAAAAAGTAGTAGTGGTGGAGGAAACTTCCCACATATTTCTGTTTAGTCAGATGCCATAGAAAGGAACAAGTAACAATGCAGGAATAAAAATAGGACAATGAGAATAAAGACCAATAATATAAATTATAAAAGAGCACATCTCATTCAAAAGGAATAGTGCAGACAACAAAGGAATGGACGCATATTATATATTTCCAAAGTTCTATTTATGTAAAAGGATTCAGGACACATAGGAGGGAAGAATGGTGGATACTGTTGTGAATATAATACAGACCACCTGGTAAAGTGGATGAAATTCTGGCATGGAACTATGTTATAGTGTTGGTAGAAATCTTCAATTTTGGAGATTCTCTCTCTCTCTCTCTCTCTCTCTCTCTCTCTCTCTCTCTCTCTCTCTCTCTCTCTCTCTCTCTCTCTCTTTCTCTTTTACTCTCTGTCTGTCTCTTACTCTCTGTCTCTCTGTCTCTGTCTCTCTGTGTCTCTCTGTGTCTCTGTCTCTCTCTATTTCTCTCTCTGTCTCTGTCTCTCTATTTCTCTGTCTCTGTCTCTCTGTGTCTCTGTTTTTCTCTGTCTCTGTGTCTCTCTCTATTTCTCTCTCTGTCTCTGTCTCTCTGTGTCTCTATCTCTGCCTCTCTGTCTCTGTTTTTCTCTGTCTCTCTGTCTCTCTCTCTGTCTCTCTGTCTCTCTCTGTCTCTCTGTGTCTCTCTCTCTGTCTCTCTCTCTGTGTGTCTCTCTCTCTGTCTCTCTATTTCTCTCTCTGTCTCTCTGTGTCTCTATCTCTGCCTCTGTCTCTGTTTTTCTCTGTCTCTCTGTCTCTCTCTCTGTCTCTCTGTCTCTCTCTGTCTCTCTGTGTCTCTCTCTCTGTCTCTCTCTCTGTGTGTCTCTCTCTCTGTCTCTCTATTTCTCTCTCTGTCTCTCTGTGTCTCTGTCTGTCTCTGTCTCTGTTTTTCTGTCTCTCTGTCTCTGTCTGTCTCTCTCCCTCTGTCTCTCTCTTATTCTCCCATGCCAAAAAGAGGTGTTAATAAATTTTTAACATACCTACAAGCTTTATTGATAATGCAATTATATTCTGCAAAACGTGGAAGTCTACAACTAAAGCTGCATTTTGAAATTGAAATTAACAAAACTATTGAACTAATAAATAAAACTAAGAGCTGGTTTTATGAAAAAACAATAAAATTAATAAACTTTTAGTCAATTTGATTTTTAAAAAGAAAGAAGAAAACCAAATTGTCACTATCAAAAATGAAAAGGGCGAATTTACCTCCAATGAAGAGAAAATTCAAACAATAATTAGGAATTATTTTACCCAATTGTATGTCCATAAATTTGACAATTTTAGTTAAATGGATGAATATTTGCAAAAAATATAAATTGCCCAGATTAACCAAAAAGGAAGTAAAATATTTAAATAACCCCATCTCAGAAAAAGATATTGAAAAAGCCATCAATGAACTCCCTAGGGAAAAATTTCCAGAGCCAGATTGATTTACAAGTGAATTCTGCCAAACATTTAAAGAACAATTAATTCCAATACTTTATAGACTATTTGGGAAAAATGGAGGAGTCCTACCAAATTCTTTTTATGATACAAATATGGTACTGATACCTAAATTGGGAAGAGCCTAAGCAGAGAAAATTATAGACTAATTTCTCTCATGAATATTGATGCAAAAATGTTAAATAAAATATTATCAAAAAGATTACAGCAACTTATGACAAGAATAATACACTTTGATCAGGTAGTATTTATTCCAGGAATGCAAGGCTGGCTCAATATTAGAAAAACTATCAGTATAATTGATCACATAAACAGCACAACTAGTAAAAACCATATGATTTCTGCATCAATAGATGCAGAAAAAAAGATTTTGACAAAACACAACACCCATTCCTAATAAAAATGCTAGAAAGCATAGGAAGAAATGGAGTCTTCCTTAAAATAATAAGTAGCATCTATCTAAAACCATCAACAAGTATTATATGTAATGTGGATAAGCTAGAAGCATTCCCAATGAGATAGGAGGTGAAACAAGGATTTCCACTATTCCCTGTTATTCAATTTGGTACTAGAAATGTTAGCTGTAGCAATAAGAAGAGAAAAAGAAATCAAAGGAATTAGATTAGGCACAGAAAGGACTTTTTAAGCTTAAAAGACTTTCATAAGCTATAACTCCTTAAAGATGATATGAGGATATACTTAGAGAATCCAGTAAAAAAAACTACTTGAGACAATAAATAAATTTAGCAAAGTTGCAGTATATAAAATAAATCCACATAAATCTTCAGAATTTCTATATATTTCTAACAAATCCCAACATCAAGAAATAGAAAGAGAAATTCCATTTAAAGTTACTGTAGACATTATAAACTATTTGAGAGTCTACCTGCAAAAACAAACCCAAGAACAAAATTATAGAACACTTTTCACACAAAGTCAGATCTAAATAATTTGAAAAACATCAGTTGCTCATGATTAGGTTGCGCTAATATAGTAAAAATGACTATTTTACCTAAATTAATTTATGTATTTAGTGCCATACCAATCAGTTTACCAAAAAATTATTTTATAGAGCTAGAAAAAAACAGTAACAAAATTCATCTAGAACAAAAGGTCTAGAATATCAAGGGAATTAATGAAAAGAATTTCTGCTGAAGGTGGCCTAGACATACCAGATTGTAAACTGTATTATAAAGTAGCAGTCATCAAAAACTACTTGGTACTAGTTGAAGAATTGAGTGGTGGATCAGTGGAATAGGTTAGGTACACAAGACACAGTAGCCAATGACTATAGTAATCTGCTGCTTGATAACACCTTCTGGGATAAGAAGTCACTATTTGACAAAAAATGCTGGGAAAACTGGAAAATAATATGGCAGAAACTGGGCATAGACCATTAATCTAACACCATATAGCAAAATGAAGTCTAAATGGGTTCATGATTTAGATATTAAAGCTGATACTGTAAGCAATCTGGGAGAGCAAGGAATAGTTTGCCTGTCAGATTTATGGAGAAGGCAATAATTTATGACCAAACAAGAGATAGATAGCATTATGGAATGCAGAATTAATCATTTTGATTACATTAAATTGAAAAGTTTTTGCACAAAGCCAATGCAACCAAGATTAGGAGGGAAACAAAAACTGGGAAAGAATCTTTACAAGTGCCTCTGTTTAAGAGCTCACTTCTAAAATACATGGAGAATTGAGTCAAATCTATAAGAATACAAGTCATTCCCCCATTGATAAATGATCAAAGGATATGAACAAGCAGTTTTCAGAGGAATAAATTAAAGATATATATAATCATATGAAAAAAATCCTCTAAATCACTATTGATCAGAGAAATGCAAATCAAAACAACTCTGAGGTACCACATCTCACCTGTCAGATTGGCTAACATGAGAAAATGGGAAAATGATAAATGCTGGAAAAGACGTGGGAAAATTGGAACACTAATGCATTGTTGGTGGAGTTGTAAACTGATCCATCCTTTCTGGAAAGCAATTTGAAACTATGCCCAAATGGCTATAAAAATGTACATACCCTTTGACCCAGCAATACCACTTCTAGGGCTGTTTCCCAAAGAGATCATATAAGTGGGAAAAGGACCTGTATGTACAAAAATATTTATAGCAGCTCTTTTTTAGTGGTGGCAAAGAATTGGAAATCAAGGGGATGACCATCAATTGGGGAATGGCTAAACCAGTTGTGGTATATTAATGTAATGGAATACTATTGTGCTATAAGAAATGAGGAGAAGATGAACAGTATAATAACCTGAAAAGACATATAAACTGATACTGAGTGAGGGGAGCAGAACCAGGAGAAAAGTGTACACAGTTACAGACACATCATATCTGTGATGACTAACTTTGATAGCCTGGGCTCCTCTCAGCAATGCAAGGCTCTAAGACAATTCCAAAAGACTCCTGATGAAAAGGGCTATGTATATCCAGAGAAAGAACTACAGAGCCTGAATGCAGATTGAAGCAAACTACTTGCTCTCTCTCTTTTTTGTTTTGTTTTGTTCCTTCTTTCTCATTTTTCATTCCATTGGTTATAATCCTTCTTTACAACTTGACTAATGTTTAATGTGAAGGTATTTGTAGAAATTATATTGGATTGCATGCCACCATGGGAGAGGAGGGAAGAGGAGAGGAAGGGGGGAAAAATGGAACTCAAGGGATTGTGGAACTGAACATTTCAAACTAAAAGTAAATAAATAATTTTTTTTTTAATTCTTTCCACCTCCATATAGAGGACTGATGGACTCCGAGTGCAAAATGAAGCATATATTTTTCTTTTCCTTTTTTTCCTTTTGGAACAAGGCTAATGCAAAAATATGTTTTGCATGACTAATATATATTCATATTTATATGTTCTCACACACATATATGTAAAAATATTGTGATTCTTGCCCTCTCGATGGATGGGGAAAGGAAAAGAGGGACAGAAAGAATTTGGAAATTAGATTTTTTTAACTTAAATTCATTTTTATAAAGAGGAGGGAATCACTATGCATGATCTAACACAAATCCCAGACTTTATGAAAACAAATTTCAAAGGATTCAGAGACAGAATATGTAGGACCCCGTGGCCAAAAACTCCACGAGGAAAACTGACCCAAGAAAGACACTCTCAATAATGAAATTCTAAACAAATATGAATAATTTTGTAAGGAAAGTATTGTTTAAAGAAGCCTGTGTATATCTCATTAATCAAGTTGTATTTTTAAGATGTTTAGAGGAGATGAAAATAAGTGAGGATGAGTTATAAAGAATAACATCCTGCAAGAATAGTGTAAGAGCGCCAACACTCAGGATGATCTGTCCTTGAGGATAATTGATCAAGAGACTGAAAAATACTTTTCCTTGCTATATTACAGTTTGTCTTCAAAACAAAAATGAGAAGGAAGGTCCTCCATATACTTCATAACTATACAAAAACACGTAGCCAGTGAAGTCAGATAGTTTCCCACCAGGAAAGTTAGCAAAAGGGCAGGTAATCAAGGAAACCTGTCGAGTTGGGGAAAGAGGTTATACCATAGAACACTGCACAAACCCAATCAAACCAGTCAGAAACTGGCAAAGCCAGGGAGATGAACCTCATCTAGGAATCTAACACATAAGCACCTGCAGAAGGACCTAAGATCTCCAAGTCAGAGCTTTTAGTAACAGGTTTATGTATCATCTATAACTCCAAAAATTAGGAAACTGAAACCTAATCTTGACCCTGAACTGTCAAAATAGAAGTAAGGTCAGGAGTAAACCCTATACATCACTGTACAAGGACCAGCCACATATCTCTTGAAGCACTGGAAGCTATATGGCAGAAGGGGCAACTCAGCAAGTGAGTATTAGTGTCATGGAGACTATTCAGGATCCAGCTTGATCCCCAAGATACCTCTAGGACCTGTCAGGGTCATAATGTGACAGAAACAACTTTTGAATCAGCACAATATAAGTAAGAAAGCACAGAATCCTACCAAGGCAATCATAAATAGTGCATTACCAAGGCATTGAGACAAAAACCTGGAGTGAGACAAATACTGGAATATAATTCCAACTGCTCCATCAAGATTGGAAACAGCAGTGGTGTCTAAACTTCAGAGCTAAATAACAGCTACCTAAGCCATCAAAGAGAATCAAAGCTAATAATACTAGCATTTTTATAGTGCCTATTATGCGTCAGGCCCTATACTAAACTCTTTTACAAATAATATCTTATTTGAACCTCACAACAATCCTAGGAGGTAGATGCTATTATTATTCCTATTTTATATTTGAGATATCTAAGGCAAATGAGCTTAAATGACTTGCCTAGCAGCTAGGTGGCACAGTGGATAGAGTTCTGGGCTTGAAATCAGGAAGACTTGTTTTCCTGAATTTAAATCCAGTCTCAAACACTTACTAGCTGTGTGACCCCATGCAAAGCATTTAACCCTGCCTACCTCAGTTTCCTCATTTGTCAAATTAGCTAGAGAATGAAATGACAAACCACTACAGTATCTTTGCCAAAATAATCCCAAATGGAGTAACAAAGAGTCAGACATTACTGAAATGACTAAACAATATCATCACCACAAAGAAAAAATGGAAAAAATTGAAAGTCACAAAACAATCAATGGCTAATGATACAAAATTAAAAAGAATAAGCATATCCTCTCCCCCCATAAAGAGAGATATGAGAAGAAAATCCTTCCTCTGTTTTCCTACTCTTTTGCAAAGGAGAGGTCCATAGTAGTGGAGCATTGCCTACACATATAGATTTTTTTCATATGCATTCATCAGTCTTGCTGATTTTTTCCTCTCCCTTATTTTTTTCTTTAAAAAATAATCTTCATTATATGAAATTACTCTTTGGTAAAGAGGAGAAAGGAGGCAGCTAGGTGGCGCAGTGAGTAGAGTGCTGGCCCCGGCATCAGGAAGACCTGAGTTCGGATCTGACCTCAGACACAACACGCAAATACAAAAAAAAACCTAGCTGTGTGACCTTGGGCAAGTTACTTAACCACAATTGCCCTCCAAAATAAAAAAATAATAATAATAATTAATGGGGCGGCCAGGTAGCACAGCAAGTAAGAGCACCGGCTCCAGTGTCAAGATGACCTGGGGATCGAATTTGGGCTCAGACACTTAGCACCCACCCAGAAACACCTGGTCATGTAACCTTGAGCAAGTTACTTAACCCCAATTGCTTAGGGGCAGCCAGGTGACTCAGTGAGTAAGAGCACTGGCTCCAGTGTCAGTATGACCTGTAACCTTGAGCAAGTTACTTAACCCCGATTGCTTTAAAAAAAAAAAAAAGAAGAAGAGAAGGGAGGGAGAAAATTACAGTGTTAAAAATACATATTTAAAAGACTTATTTTTGAAATAAAGAAAAAAGCAAGTTACCACCAACAATTATATGAAAAATGCTCCAAAACACTAATAGTAAGAGAAATGCAAATTAAAATAACACTGAGATTTTATCTTAAATCTGTTAGCATAGATAACAAAAATAAAAACTGATCATCATTTGGGGAAATCAAAAGACAGGTGTACTGTCCTCCAAAGTCTGTTAGCAAAACTATGAAACAATCCAACAATTCTAGAAAACAATTTGGAATTAAACCCCAAAACTTGCCATGTGTATACTGTGAATACTCTCTATTTTAGCTTTATATCTACCGGGCTTATATCACAAAAAGATCAAAGAAACAAGAAAAGGGCCCATATACACAATAATATTTATAGTAACACTTTTTATGGTAGGTGATTCTTGTTTTCAATTCTAGATCACTGGTCCTTCAGAATACATTCCAAGCCCTCCACTTCTTCAACATGAAAGCTGCTAAATCTTTACTACGTGAATCATGACTTCATTATATTTTAATTGTTTCTTTCTGGATGCTTTCAATATTTTCTCCTTGACTTGGATGCTGTGAAATTTGTATTGCTGAGAGTTTTCATTTTCAGATCTCTTTCATGAGGTGATTTGTAGATTCTTTCAATTTCTATTTTACCCACTGTTTCTGATATCTGAGCAGTTTTTCTTGATAATTGCTTGAAATGTGACATGTAGATTATGTTTTTGATCATAGGTTCCTGATGGTCAAATAATTCTTAAATTGTCTCTTCTCAATATATTTTCCAGGTCAGTTGTTTATCTGGTGAGATATTTCACATTGTCTTCAATTTTTTTCATTCTTTTTATTTCATTTTATTCTTTCTTGAATTCTCATGGATTCATTAAATTTTCGCTTGCCCAATTCCAGTTTTTAATGAGTTATTTTCTTCTGTGAGCTTTTGCATCTCTTTTTCCACTGGCCAATTCTGCTTTTTAAGGGGTTCTTTTCTTTAGTGAATTTTTGTACCCCCTTTTCATTTAGTTTATTCTGCTTTTAATAGAGATCTTTTCTTCAGTTAATTTTTGTGCCTCTTTTACCATTAGACCAATTCTGATTTTTAAGGTTTTATTTTCTTCAGTATTTCTTTGTACCTCTTTTACCAAGTTGTTAATGCTTCTTTTATAGTTTTCTCCTATCACTCTCATTTATCTTCCCAATTTTTTCTCTACCAGGAAATCTTGCTGACCTTGGGTCCAATAAGCATTTTTTCGGCCTTTGTTTATTTTCACATTTTTGTCTTCTTCTAAAAGCTTATGTATTGATCTTCCTTTTAACCATAGAAGATTTTTATGATCAAGTTTTGTTGTTCTTGTTCTTGTTTGATCATTTCCCCAACCTATTTCTTTATTTTGAACATTATGTTAAAGTTGGGCTCTGCCCACCTCAGGTTAGGGAGGCACTGTACCAAACTTCAAACTTTTTCATGCTGCTGAGTTCTGAGGGTGGGGGTAGAGTCTGCAAGATTTCAGTGTTTCTGAGGTGGTTTTATCCTAGGAAAGATATGGTCACTGCTCTCCTGGTCTATGCTCTGGTCTTTACCCAGAAGGGCCCTGCTCCCCAAAAGTCACAAATACTAGTGTTCTTCTTAGCCCTGAAACTGTGACAAGGGCCCCTGCTCCCTTTTGATAAGTCACAAGCACTCATCTCCAACCTAGAACTGTGACACAGAACTACTTATGAGAAATAGAGTTTCTAGTCAGCACCAATTGCACCCAGTGCCAGCAAAGAGCACCCTACAATTTCTTACTGACCAGTTCTCCAACCCCTTACCATGTCTGAACTCAGAGTTCCTGATGCTGCTATAGCAGGTGCTGCTGCTGCTGTTATGGCCACCTCCAAGGCCCGCTTTCAATGCTCCTCCTGAGTTCCAGGCTACTACAGTGTTACAGACCTCTCCTTCAGACCTCTTAACTTGTCTTACGTTGAAAAAATATTTCCTTCTTTTTGTTGACTCTGCTACTTCAAAATTTGAATTGAGATATTATTTTAAGTTGTTTGGAGGGGAATGTTAGGAGAATGTTAGGCTAAGTCCCAGATAGTACTCTGTCATCTTGGCTCTAGACTCTAATCAATTAATCTTTTTTTAAAAAAAATGAAGAACACAAAGTTTAGAAAGAGGAAACTTAAGCAATATTGGAGTTACTATTTTCATTTTGAATTATATACATCCAAAAAGATGTATATAATTCATTGTAGACAAACCTAAACCAAACTATGCATAAAAGTCAGCATTTCATATATTATCCCCTTTTTGTCTTTCTTGGTGAATTGAAATATTGTTTGTTAATCCTTTTTATGTTCCTAATAAAATAATAATTTTAAAAAAATTTCACTGATAAAAAAAAGTTAAATTACACAGGGCCATGCACAAAATTCTGTTGCTTTCTACTAAAGATCTCCTTCTAAATTTATATCAGACCATTAAAGGCTATTTTGGGAAGCATGCTGTAACAAATATGCCATTGTTTAGCCCTTGCAACTTTTCTACAAGGAGAACATTAGAAACCTTAATAAATGTTTTCATAAAAATCTAAGTATATAATATGTGTATTTTACAGCATTCTTCTGATTTACAAGTATAATAGATGGATGGATGGATGGATAGATAGTTTTTATCAAGTACTTACTGTGTTACAGACTTGGTGCTAAGCACTAGACATATAAATACAAGCAAACAACAAAGGCCCTACTCTCATGTATCTTACATGAGGAAAGACAAGTCCTAGGGAGGACATCACCAATGCAGAGAACAGAGTCTCAGGATAGAGATTCTCCAGGGTGGTAAGATGGCAGGTTAGAGAAGTCCAGAAACCATGTAGCCTAGACACTTTGGCTTTTTGTTGTGTTTGTTTTTAAAAGGAAAGAAATAAGAATGATCTGACAAGACATGATCTTGCTTAAATCTGGGTTTATTTATTTAATAGGCAGATTGCTACTCTCTCAGGAATCAGGGGAGTAGGACTCTGAAATTTAGCATAGCTGTTCCCTGTTACTGTACTATTGTCCTTATGTTGTGTATTACTCCAGTCTATTCTGGTAGGAATAAATAGCCTACCATCACTCAGCTAAGTGGATGAGCCTCCTGGTTGCTAACGTCTGGGATTCTTAGGATGTTGAGCAATCTTGCCAGGAAATCAGCTAGGTGCTTGTACTCAGAGAGTTGTCAAAGGTGATTCATGAAGCTCTCAGACCCAAGAAGGCTTCAATATTAAGGGGATTTAGATTCTGATTGGATTTGGACACCTATGTGTTAAGGTAGGTTGGTTAATACAAGCCGTTAGTTTTTGCATTTACATCTTGTGAGAAAGCAGCAGTTATTCTTTTTTTTTTTTAAGCAATCGGGGTTAAGTAACTTTCTCAAGGTTACGTGGCCAGTTATTTCTGGGTGTGGTGCTAAGTATCTGAGCCCTGATTTGATCCCAGGTCATCCCAACACTGGAGCTGGTGCTCTTACTCTCTAAGCCACCTGGCCGCCCCTAGCAGCAGTTATTCTTACCTAAAGACTTTTGAGGGTGGAGGATTTGCAGCCTGACAGGCCCACCTAGATTATTTTTTTTAATCCTATTGTCCTTAACTTGTTTGGAAAGCCACCTCCCATTCTGAGTTAGTACTCTTCATTATTCATATAGCAGTTTACCATGATTTTGCATTCATCTTCCATAACTTTGCTAATGCAAATAAGATTTTTCTAAATGTTCAAAATATGGAAAATGGGGGGAGGGCAGGTATAGTTATGACAGGACAGAATTCATTTTTTAAAATGTGGAAGCTTTAGTGGACTATAATCTCAATATCTGAAAAAAAAATATGTAATGTAATGAGGTATGGGCTCTGGGAGCCCCCTTGACCTCTCCTCCAGATCTTGAGGTACAGGCTCTTGGAACCTCCCTTGGGCTCTTGATTAAATTGTCTCATTTGATGAGGTATTTTGCATGAGGCAATAAGCCTTGCAATATGGCTGGGCCCAGACCTCTAGCCTAGTCACTAACTGCTAACTACTAGCCTAGCCCTCCATTGTTCACTTCCCACTCTTGAGAATATAAAAATATCAATACGCCCAAACTGGCCTAGCCCACCATTGTTTGTGGTCTCCAGCTGCTTCCCACCTTTAATCACTCATAGACTTCATTAACTCCTCCTGAAGACCCTCCCCAAACTCCTCCTCTAGACCACCCCTAGATTCCTCCCACAACCTTCTGTATAAGACCCCATCTCACACCATGTGGTATGAGAGCGCCATAGAAGAGTGAGAGCGCCATAGAATGACCTAGCACAGACTTACTCTGTGTCTAATGCAAGTGAACTTTTAATAAATTATACTTTTCTTTGGCTGAGAAGACTTGAGTCAAATTCATTTGGCAGGACCCAGCATGTTGGTATTTGGGTTCTCCAGAGCAACCCTAACCCTCTTAGTGGGTAACCTCTTCATAATGGAAGCTAAAAATAGCTGATACACTCTTGGGTTGTATTAAGCATACAGTGTACAGAAAAAGAAAAGTGAAAGTCCCACTGCCCCACTGAGATCACATTCATTGTTCTGCCTAGTTTGCATGTATTTCTTAGGAAGGACATTGATTAACTTAAGCATAGTTGAAATAGTGATCAGTATGGCAAATAGACTGAAGGGAACTATGCTTTATGTGAACCAATTGAAGGAAATGGGGTGTTTAGTCCAGAGAATCATGACTCAAGTCAGTCAACAAGTATTTATTAAATTCTTTGAATTTCAGCTCAAGTGCAAAGTCTCCTTTAAATTTTGACAGGCTTTTATATGGAAGAAGTAGTAGATTTGCTCTGCTCGACACTACAAACTAGACTATGAAAATTAGGTAAACATCGCAGAGAAGCAGATATGGGGTTAATATAAAGGGAAACAGCCTACTCAGAAAACACTGTCAAAGCCTGGAGTGGGATTTCTCAGAAGACATTGAATTCTTTCTTACTGGCAGTCTTCAAATGGAGGCTGAATGGCCTCTTCTTGGGAATATTGTATAGAACTTTTCTACTCAGGTATGGACTTAATTAGATAACATCTGAGATCCTTTCCTTCTCTGCGATTCCATGATTCTGTGAATATTATCGATATAAACTTTGGTTATAACCAAGACCACTGCGTAGAAATGACATGGAGATAGATTTCAGTTCATGGAAGGAGGAACTTTCAAGAAATTAGAGATATTAAAAAAGAATAGAATTGGGGCAGCCAGGTAGCACAGCGAGTAAGAGCACCGGCTCCAGTGTTGAGAAGACCTGGAGATCGAATCCCGGCTCAGACACTTAGCACCCACCCAGAAACACCTGACCGTTTAACCTTGAGCAAGTTACTTAACCCTGAGAATATCCCAATAGATCATATCAATGAAGCTTTATTAACCACCCACTATGTACTAGGCATTTTTCTGGTGATATACCAAAAGGTGGAAACAGTCCCTGCCCTGAAGGAGTTCACAGTCTAATGAAAGAGGCAACATACAAACAAGATATATATATATATATAGAAGAATGGATTGTTAAGTAATGAAATAGCCTTCATTAGAAATCCAAATAACTGATGAATTATAGGTCATGACAGAGATTCAATGTCTAAGAATAAAGTTAGACTAGATAACCTCAGGGGTCCTTTTATACTATTCTTAAATCCTATAAATCATCAAGTCACAAAATGTCAAAGCATGAAGAAACCACAGGGATCACCTGGTTCATTCCTTCCATTTGACAAATGGTGAAACTGAGACTCAGGAAGGGCTTGCTCAAGGCACAATTTGGCATAACATTAGGATAAAGACTATCTTAACTGATGTATTTTTTTTAATTATGTATTTTTTTCCTTTGGTCTTTTTTCCCAAGAAAATTAAGTTTTGCAGTCAGAGTCCAAAAAGGGCTAAGTAAAAAGAATGATAATAGAGGTCAAACTTTAAAGGCTTTCCAGGGTTGTGGCTGTAGGTTTTTCCACCCATGCTTGTCTAAAGAAACAAAACCCAGCATTAATCTGTGCAAATAGGCATGGCCAAATCACCAAAGCAAAGAAAATGGAGATGGAAAATACCTATTAGGCTGTCTGCTTTTTCTTTCTACTCAAGCTGTATACTGTGTACCATAAAATGAACATTTGGAGTTTTTGAAGGAATGTGCCAATTTGGACAATTCCTCTAAGGACAATCTCTCAAAACAAGACAATATTTTTTGTATGTCAGGCACAAAGTTCTTAATAAATATTTATTGAAATTAATCTATTTCCTTTTGATCTCTTTATTTTGTTATTTATAGTGCTTAAACTATAAATTACAATCCATTTAGCTCCCATTAGAGGGGTCCTGCCCATACTTGTGGGGAAAATAAAGGAAATTCAACAGTTTTTGTGCTCACACATAAAAACAGCCTTAACATTTCTCTCTTTGGATTTTTATGGGAGGGGAATGTGGGTAGGAGGAGAAGGTTGTTAGTCCAGACCAGCAATTTCATTGGTTGGTTAACTCCCAATGTAAAGTTTTCTTCTACTAATATGGATAGAAAATTCATTTATAACTTAGTAAACTAAGTCTTACCGAGTTGTCTAAAGCACATGGAGATCAGGTGACTTGCCTAGAATCACACTTCTAGTAATTATCATAGGTGAGATTTGAAACCAGGTTCTCTTGACTCTGTCAAAGATTCTATTTGTTACATTACATTGCCTGTATTACTGTAAAAAAGAACTAAAAAAGACTATATGTGTGTATACTGTCACGAAGGCAAGTACTTTTGTGTGATAGATCATGAAAATTAAGATATTCTAGTAAAATGTTAGAAAAACAGCTAGTGCAACAGCAGTGATGGACTTAAAACCTTGCCATATGAAGAATTGTTGAAAGAATTGGGACTTTTATCTAAAAAAAAAGTTTGGGACATAATAATTGCCTCAAATAAGGAGCATTTGTGGAGTGGCTGCTGTGGGGAGAACTGGAAGCCATGCTTGGCAGTTTCAGGAAGACATATTTGGGCTCAATATAAGGGGTTATTTCCTAATACCTTGAGTTATTAGTACATGAAATAGGCCACCCTATGAAGCCCTGAGTTTCGGGTCCCTGAAGATCTTTAAGCAGAGGGTGATCCCTGTCATAGATCATAAGAGGGAAGCTAATAAGCATTTATTAAGAACTTACTATGCAATAGCAATATGTGAAGGGCTTTACAAATATCATCTCATAAGACAGATATAGAGCTAGAGAAGAGACCTTAAAGGTGATCTAGTATAACCTGATTTTGCAGGTTTTATGTAGGACAACAGTGAACAAGTGTTTGCCCTCAAGCTGTTTACTTTCTAATGAGTAGACATATGCAAATCAAGCTATGTGTAAGAACCAAACAAAGCAGACACAGGTTAACCTTGGATGGGAAGGCATTAACATCTGGGAAGACTACAAAAAGCCCTTTGCAAAAGGTAATACTTAAACTGTGGAAAAGGATACTGGGCACATCTAATGCAAAGAGAGAAGAAAGATGGAGCATGCTCTGTGAGTAGCAGCAAGTAGGCCTGGATGACTGAACCATGGAGGTATTAACTAAAATTGTTTACCAGGGAATTGGATATATTTGTAATCTTTCTTACTGGCAAGGATAACCACAATGAATGAGGGAAGGGAAGGGAAAGGAAGGGAAGGGAAGGGAAGGGAAGGGAAGG
>NW_027187281.1:4814121-4835523 GCF_028583685.1 Petaurus breviceps papuanus | reverse complement strand
GGGAGGGGAGGGGAGGAAAAGAACAAAAACTAATGGATGAATGAATGAAAATAATTTATTAAGCACTTATTATGTACCAATCAGAGAACTAAGACCTGGGGATATGAATATAAAATGAATATAAAATTAAGACAGCCCCTATTCACCAGGGACTTGCATTCTAATAGGGGAAGAACACATATAGAGGAGTAGGGGGCAGAGATTGATATTTTTGTTTGGAAAATTACAGAGATAGGGAATGGAATTATAGGGAAGTAGATTGTCAAAGCCTTTCCAGTAGCAGTGGCATTATTGATTTGGTTCCATAACTGAGGGGAGAAAGGGAAGAGAAGGAGAAAGGAGGCAGGGGAAGGGTGAATTGGGATAGAGAGATTCTACAAATGGAGTGGCTAGGCATCTGGTAAAAAGAAAAAAAGATAATGGAGGAATAAAGTAAAGTCCTTGTAGACTGATAGGCTCACTTTTTAGCAAATAATGAAAATAATTACAAAAGTAGTTAAAACTGATACAGAAGCTAAAGAGTGCTATATTTAACAAACTTTTAGCTACTTTCTAGCAAAGAAAAAAGTGTTGATGGATCTGTTTGGGGCTGCTAGTAAATTTCTTTCCTTTTACCTAATGTTCAGTTCTATAAGAAGTCTGTTCCAAGTGAATTCCAGCTGATAAGCTAATATAGTATTAGTATAATATAGTAGAGGTTCACTTAAAATACTAATCTATTTAATCTTTTATTTTATAGAAAAATCCCAACACTAAATTTCTCTAAACACTAAATTCTTCATTTTTATATAGATTTTAATGTTCTAAACTTTTCTTATTGAATATGTTCCTGTAAGAGCACAGATGATCAAGAAATATGTGGGGGGGGGGGACTTTCAGCTGCTGTTCTCCCAAGATAGTTGTCACATCACTTTAAAAACTGGTTGGGGTTTAACTAAGAGCCCATAACCTCTAAACAAGGATGTTGTCTGAATTTTCTTTCAGTTAAATTCCTGTATCTGGGATCTACTGGATAGTAATAGAATGCTTTCATAGACTAGTTGGATTGTACCTTGCTATCACCCCAATATTCAGGTACCATAAGTTCCCCAAACCAAGGCAGTATCTGTGCTAAATTCTGCAGGAGGTCTCCTAGCCATCATATATATTTTGCACTAGTCATAAAGAAAAGTGACTGAGCATCCAAATTATAGAAGTCTGCCCTCCAGATTATCTATAAGAGTACATGAAAGACATGGTTCTAGCTTCCATAAACCTGAGATCCAAGCAAGAGAGAATTGCTGGGCTCTAAGCTTATACCCTCAGAAAAATCAACTCTGTCTTCTCACCTACATTAAAGGTCACCATCATCTTCAAGTTAAAACAAAAGAATTTCCAGAAGTTTTCATCTGTCTTTGAAGGCTGGCCACTCTGTGTTCTAAGGTGTGCAAATGCATTTTAGAGAATAGATCAGATGGTCCTTTTGGCCAGCTTGCAGTAGGATCTGATAGTACTTTGGTGTGAATCATACAAAATGTCAAATGAAGTCTGAAAAATCTTGCCATGGGATTCACAAAAAGCATTCTCCCTGATTCCAAACATCATGACTGGATTATCCCCTTTGGAGGCCTTTTTATTCCAACTCAGATTGACTCTTATGAGAGCTCCATTAAACAGATGAAATGCAATAATTATTTTCAAGATTGCCCCATTAACAGGCAAATTGTCAACAGAACTGAAATCAAAATGATAAGGACTTATAGTGCATTACTTAAAATCCTATCCTCAGCATTTGAACCACTTTGAATTTGCATTATATCACAAAATTTCTCAAAATGACTGAGTTAAAATCACCAAAATACATTGTCTACTGTATAAAGGAATACTATACCAGAACTTCAAAGGACACAATACAGGAAATAGAAGGCATATGTCCTGTTCCCAAGATGGGTATAATCAAACGGTTAATCAATGAGCACTAAGTAAGCCCCTCTTTTGTGCCAAATTCTGTGTTAGGTGGTGGGGATATAAAACAATTCTTGCCACAGATGAAGTTTGAACTATATTAAGAAAACTACAGGTGTATATATAAGAAACAGTTATAAAAATATACGCAAATAAGTAAATAGTCAAGGCCAACAGAGGTAGAGAGGCAATCTAGTAAAATCTAAAGACCCTTTCTCAGAATGTTTATAAATGCATAAAACAAAATATATAAGGTTACAAAGGAAATCAATTATATTGAAATGTATATGTGTATTTGTGTTTATATATAAATTCACAGACCCCAGACTAAGAATTCCAAAACTAGGGGCAGCTAGGTGCCACAGTGAGTAGAGCACTGGTCCTGGAGTCAGGACACTTAACACAAAAACTAGCCATGTGAACTTGGGCAAGTCACTTAACCCCAATTGCACTCCAAAAAGCAAAAAAAAAAAAAAGAATTCCAAAACTAGAGAGAGTGATATAAGAAGTGATTATCTTACATCAGTGAAGCTTCTAATATCCTTCTTATTTATTACTTGTGGTACCCCCAAAGGGACAGATGTCCTCAATCCCTCCACAGGTCCATCTTTTCATCAATGTAGGTTCTTCCTCCAAAAGTAAAGATTTAAACCCATCTACTCTATCTTATCCTGTGATCTACCCAAGATACCAATGACTTCCTCCACAAAAGTCTTGATGCACTTTGATGCTTCATTGTGGTATGGAGGTAAGCATGGATTCTTGAAAGTTTATCACATGTGTAATATGTGTATTGGAAGATTTCACCAGTGCTCTTCCTACTCAACCCAGCAAAGATTTACTTTTAAACTACAATCGACTTTAAGACATATTCATTTTCCCTTTTCCCTTCCAATTCCATAGAACAACAAACATTTAGTCAATATACATCTGACAGTAGTTTTAGAAAGGTTTAGAAAGGTTTGCAGTATAGCCTTAGCAATAGACTACATCTCTTGTCCAAGGATTCTCCTAGCCGAGTGCAGAAAAGGGTCTTATGACAATCCATGAAACAAAGATGCTGATATTGGGGAAAAGGAAACAAGCATATGCTCAGAATCTACCATGTACCAGGAACTCTCCTAAGTACTTTACAAATACATTACTTCATTTGATCTTCACAACAATCCTATGAGGTAGATGCTATTATTATCCTCTTTTTACAGGTGAGGAAACTGTTAGAATCAGAAGTTAGTGACTTGCCTAGGGGCACAACAGCTAGTAAGTGTCAGAGGTCATATTTGAATTCAAGTCTTCCTGATTCCAGGCCCAGAATTCTATCATACTAACGTATGTGTCCTCATTTTCCACAATTGTAAAAATAGAAGCTGGTTTAGGTTATCTTTAAGTTTCTTTAGAGTTCGAATGTTCTAAGGTTCTATGTCAATTCTAGCATTTAAAGCTAGGAGTACTATATACATATGCATGTATGTATGCATATTGTATACATGGAAAGAAGTTAACTTATAAATCAGGCTCACCCATGTGACACAGATATTGAAAATTCTAATGTTACAAAGAACTTGCTCATGTGTGTTAAATTTAATTTTTCAAATTCTGATTTTCATTTATTTACTTCTGCTTACAGACCCAGTTTAATCCAAAGTAACAAGAGAACTGGAATATTGAGTATCTGCAATGCTCAATTAATTAATATTTCATAAATTGATTAGCTTTTAGCACTAGCTCAATTAGCATTTACTTCTATCTAGGTCAGCCTCTTCAGAAAAAGTATAGACTTAGAATGTAGAAAAATCACAAAATTAGACCTAGAAGGGATTTCAGATACTGCAGAATATCTTTAGAACCTGCATCTCAGAGTATTTAGGGATCAAATGAGATCATTTATTGAAAGTGTTTTGAAAGTCTTAAAGTATAATATAATGTCTACTATCATTATTCTATGGTGACTTTTACAATGACATTTTAACAATTGTTTCATTCATTCCCAAAGTCCCTTCAGTTTGTCCATTCTGTCTCCTCTTTTCTTTTCTCTCTTCTTTTCTTCTATTCTGCCAGAAGACCAACTAGTGTTATAGCTGTTATCCCCATCCTACTTATTCAGCCCTTCCCAAAACACTCATGCCTAAAACAGTCAAGCTGACCTCCCAGTGTTCTTCCTACTCAACCCAGCAAAGATTTACTTTTAAACTACAGTCGACTTTAAGACATATTCATTTTCCATTCCGATTCCATAAAACAACAAACATTTAGTCAATATACATCTGACAGTAGTTTAACTGGTGTCCACAAGTTTTCTCAAATGAACTTATTAAACCCATAAAACTGGTGCCTATTAATGGAATTTTAGACTGACTTTTCACTGTGCTATCATGAGAAATCACCTGATGTCTACTCTTTAATATATTAGCCCCCAGAATACCATGACTCATTTACCATTTAGTAACTTGATTCTTGCTGGATCTTTGACCTGACCTATCAGCTACCCTTTCCTTTTAATTACATAGTCCAGAAACAGATTCTGGAAGATGGCAAAAGAATCCTTTGTCTCTTTAAGTTCATTGTGTAGAGTTTCAGGACCTCTAAAAATTTTTTCTCTTAAAATATCCATTAAAAATAAATTTTAAAGATTGGAGGATGTGATAGATAGGAAACTCAGAGCAGGGAGAGGATAAGCATTTTCATAGCACGTACTACATGTCAGACACTGTGCTAAGCACTTTAAAATATTATCTTTTTTAAAATTAACAACAACCCTGCAAAATTGGTGCTTTTTCTTCCTATTTTATAGTTGAGGAAACTGAGGCAGACAGAGATTGACTGACTTGTCCAGTTACACAAAGCTAGTGTCTAAGGCCAGATTTGAACTCCGGTCTTCCTAATTCTGGACCCAGTATTCTATCCACTATGCCTCCTATCTTCCTAACTGTAGGAGATTCATTCCAAATGATACTTGACTTAAATAAATCAACAAGTTTTTAGTAATACATACTTGGAACTGTTCTAGGCACTAAGGAAACAAATGCAAATGCAAGATTGTGCCCACCTTCAAGGAGTGTACATATTGCTGTTTCTGCAAGATAAGGATGGATTCCTTTTCCTTAATATAAATCAAACTTGTTATAATATACTCCAAGTTATAGCCCAGATGGGAGATATATATATGTATATATATATATATATATATATATATATATATTTAAACTGTAACTACCTTGGGGCACTTAGAAACATAGGGATCCTAATTAGAATCCCATCCTCCCTCCCCCAGTTACTTAAAATGTGATGATGATGTCCTGAGGGTGAAAAGATATGAGAATTTCCAGAGGAGGGGCATTATTTTGTACCTGGGACTTTATTCTTGCGAGTATTGAATTAGCAGTAAGGAAGGAGAGACAGAAGAGAAGTCTGTGTCTAACACTCACTTTCCTGTGTCCCTTCTGACTAGAAGGTTGGACTATCAATAAGCAACCAATTAAACCATTGCTGGCTGATCTGACGTTGACTGACAGTTCAGCTTTGCAATAACATTAGTGCATTAGGGGCATAGACTTCTTTCCATGTCTAATGCACTCCACATGTCTAATGGAGCTCTAGTCCTATTTGGAAAAGCCCCATTCATACAAAAATCCTATCTGTAGCCCTGTGAACTGTAACAAAATATTAATGAGAAGAAAAAAAGCATGCCACCAGAAGAAGCTTCAAGATCTCTCAGTTTTGTAGACATTTTTCTAAATACAGTCTAGCATCCCACCCTGAGGCCAATCCCCCAACATGCACTAATATTCACACTTGCACTCACTGTCAGGGTCCTAGAGGTAACCTCAAAATACTAGATTCCTATGTCACTTATGAGCCCTACCAATGCATTTCCCACTAACAATCAACTCCTTGACTCAATTATTTCTTAGAAAAGGTGTTTACTAAAGTGGTATAGTAAGAAAAACTGGTATAAAACATTCACTTCAAAAACTTGAGGCACGCAGGTTCCCCACCCCTATGCCAATCTAATTTCAGTGACCTCAACTTCTTGTACTGTATTTGAAGCCCACTATTTAGTACTTTTAGCTTCTGTTCTAAATCTGTAGCTTTTGTCCTAAACCCTGTAACTGCTTATAACAGCTTAAAGGCATAGTCCTGGGTAAAAGTGAATTACCTAAGGCAAGGTCCCCTGCCCCCTTATCTTTTCCTGAATTAGTACTTCACTAAATCAGTAAGCCTTGAAGCAGCATTTAGTACAAGAGTCATGGTGCAAGTCTGTATAGAGATCATGGGGCAAGTCTATCCCATGCAAGAGACCACCCTGTTCTGGGGTGCTGACCAAGCAAGGTCCCCACCCAGAACGCTGACCAAGCAGGGCCCCCCCACACCCTTCACCTAGAATAATGACCCTGGTCTGTTCTATGACCCCAGCCTATTCTGAGGAATTCCACTCCCCCTGTGCCCTCCACCCTGTTCTAGCAGGTACCCCTTGTCACCAGAAGGCTGCGCCCTTGTACCCTTGTGCCATTTTCTCAAATTAGCCCTGAGCTATGGATCTAACCAATGGCTATTCTTGGCTTCTGTATGTCATTGCTTATGCTAGCTTCCCTCCCCTATTGTGGTTAGTCTATACTCCAGGCAATCACGTGCTTGATCAATAAATCCACACCTAAATTTACCTTGCACCTAGGTCTCAGTCTCGCTCTTATTTTCTGCACAACAAACTGAATAAACAATTTGCTAGTGGTCCAATTTCTCTGCAGACAGGGTCAGTGACAGGGGAAGATTCCAAGAGCAATCCATTGCTAAACTAGCTGTTTGTTTGTTTGGGTTTTGTTTTTGTTTTTTTGTTTTTTTAATATATAGACCCAGAGATGTGTCTAATTCTTTCAGGCAATCACATTTTACTTCCTATGTGGTATCATCTTTCTTCATCCAATAACCAAAACCCTAAATCCTCTCAAATTGATTAATTACTTAATCACACATTTGGTAGATTGTATGAAAATTCCTTAACATCTAATTCATATTGTTGATTTATTGATTCAGTTGAGGTATGTGGGGCTTCTGTGACTACATTAATTGAAATGGGGATATAGAACCCCCTCTTTTGAAAAAAAAGCATTTTTCATTATGGGATTTGATCTATAAACATTTCTTGGTATAGAGTCTTCTCTCTTTCAAACTTGTTTTATATCTAATTAATTGTATGAGCACTGGTTTAGTAATATTTTATATATAACTTCATATTTTTTAAAAAAAGAAAAAGGTCACTCAGTTATACTTATCTATCTCTTTTGGTACCTCAGTTCTCTTAACTTTCTCTTTGTCCTTATAGTGATCTCCAAATACCCCACCACTGCTACAAGAAATATAACTTAGGTCATACACACACATGTGACTATATATTCTAATAGAGGAAGACAAACTATAAAAGGACAGTTGAAAAAGGGGTGCAGAAGTTACAACCTTCCTTTCTAAGCTAATTGCAAATAACCCCCTTGTATGCACTGTATATTCCATTAATACAGACCCAATCTCAGTTCTCCAAAAATTGGCATCCTATCTCCCATTTATGTGTCTTTCACAGATATTTCCATGCCCGGATATTTCCATTTCTTCTTTTGATCTGCCTCTTAGAACACAAGATTTTCTCAATGGTCAGGTCATGTGCCACCTCTTACAGGAAGTCTTTCCTGATGCCTTAGTTTTCTAATGCTTTGTCCTTCTTCTATTTACCATGATCATACTTAGTTATTTAGGTATTATATGTCTACAATCAAATATAAGCTCCTTGAAGGGACAATTTATTTTTTCTCATTTTTATTTCTCCAGGGCCTCACACAGAGTTGTTGTTGTGATTATCCTAATGGTTCTGGTTGCTTGTCCTTAATTTTTTTAAGTTAATTTATTTATTTTTAGTTTTAAACACTCACTTCCATAAGTTTTAAAATTTCCCCTCCTCCCCAAGATGGCATGCAATCTGATATAGACTCCACATATACATTCCTATTAAACATATTTTCACATTAGTCATGTTGCTTGTCCTTCATTCTTGAAGACCAATGACATTACCAGGTGATGTCTTGACTTGAGCAGGAATTGAATTTTAAATGAGGCAGAGTTGCACAAAGTCATCAGTTTCACTCTCTTCCCAAGCCATCAAAGTCCAGTGGAAGGACAAAGGTCAAAACAACTAGTGAAGAACCAGGATGCATTGGATGAACTTGGCATCTTCAATATCTGACCCAACTCTAAGCACTCCATAGCACCTGCTTCAGCCACTTTCATGGCCATTGGAACACATTGTTCTCACTTGCCCATTCACCAGGGAAGGTCTTTCCAAAGCGCCTGTCTAAAAAATAATTATTGGACTTGATTAGCCCTAAGAATTTTCCTGTGTTACTCTTACAACTTGGCATATTTTTCCCAATAGAAGATCGAATGCAGATCAGGGGGCTTTTATCCTAGTTTTCATCGAGTGGACCTACCAGTATAGTGACAATGAGTTTTGCTAAATTAATAAGATAGAAGAAGTGAATATGCAAATTTAGCATAACTGACTACATTTTGTTTTAAGACTTCATTTTGTTATTGAGTTGTTTTGGTTAAGTTTGTTTTCCTCTAAGTTGTTTTTCAAAAATAAGATAAGGATTTATGATCTAGTAAAAAGGTGTGACTTAGTAAACAGCATGTGTGTTTTCATAAACAATTGAAAAAGTGTATATGAATTCTCTGACAGAATACCAGGGGTGGGGAATCTGTGGCTATCTAAGTCCTTGGGTGTGACCTTTTGACTGAGTCTGAGTTTTACAGAACAAATCCTTCTATTAAGGGGATTTGTTCTGTGAAGTTTGGATTCAGCCAAAGGGCCACACTTGACTTAAAAGTGTGGCCTGAAGGCTACAGATTTCCCACCTTTGGAATAGAATATAATGAAAAAATACTGTAAACAACTTTATCATTAGCTAATGTAATCAACTGCCAAACAAATACATTAAGAATACCCATAGGTAGAACTATAAGAAATCCACAGGAGACCCTAGCTAGTGGGACTAGGCTTAGTCTAGGACTGACTCTTATGTTCCCAACAATTGAGACTCATGCAGTCTCTGCGGTTCATTTGGGGTAAGTTCCTTTTGACTGAGAATTATCAGATGATTAATGAGAAGGGAGACATATGACCTAGAACTGAAAAGAGAGAGAAGCTTGTCACCAGCACCTATTTAAGGTGCTTACCAGGACCTCTAGAAGGCAGTTTGGTGATTTTGGGTGCTATGGATAGAGTGCTGAACTTAAAGAAGACCTGATTTCATATCCAGCTTCAGACACTTACTAGCTGTGAGACCATGCACAAGTCACTTAATCTTTTCCTGCCTCAGTTTCCTCAAATGTAAAGTGGGGATAATAATCTCACCTACCTCCCATGGTTGTGAGGATCAAATGAGATATTTGTAAAGCACTTAGCACAATTCCTGGCACACAAAAGAAAATAGATGTTTGCTCCCTTACCCCCCACTTTGTTCTTAGAAGGACTAATGTTTGTATTATACTACTGATTAATAGAGTTTGATTGCATGTAATAGGAATCATAAGTCTAATTAATCCTTCTGTGACACTAGTTAGCATTATATAATGGTAAATTCCAGTAAGCATAAACTCTGCATTATAAGCAGAGATATATGCTTGAAGGATCTATAGTAATCTAAAGTGACCAACTTATAAGACTTCAATTTCTACCTTTTATGCTCTCCCTCCATTTGGTCTCCATCAAGAGTGATATATATTATAAGTTCATATTAAATTCAAAACAGATTCTGTGAACCAGAACCCTGCTTGAAATCAGAATTAGGCCATTTCTGTTAAAGGTGCAATCTGAGATATCACTATTTGCTTGCAGGGCTTAGTCCATTTTTAAAAAATAATTTAAAACTTTAAGGTGAAGAGAGGTGGAGGGGGAGAAGATAATGTCATTCATTGCCTAGAATGAGTCCCAGTAAGGTTGGGGGAAGGGAAAAACACAGAGCAAGACCAGAGGGAGAAGACAGAAAAGGAGCTTGCTCTCCGGCTGTGGAATCAACAGCTTCAGCTGTGAAATTGCTCTAGGGACAGTCTCAGTTGCATTAGAGTAAAAATGGGGAAATTACTCAGGGGAAAAAAATAATTTATCTCTTCCGCAAAATTGGGTGGGGGAAGGTGGAAAGTAAATGATGAGAGAAATGAATCTGTAAATGCAGTTACTCTCCTCAAGGATTTTCCCAGGCCCCAGCAAAATGTTTGATGGGCAAGTATTTGAAAAAAGACCTGAGCCCAGCTTCCATCCCCTGCATAGGGAAGAATTCATTAACTTTTACTTTATTTGCTTTTTAAAAAGGCTAGTATCTTGTTTTTTATTTCACTCTTCCCTTAGATAGGATCATACCACATTTATTCTACAAATATTGCCCTTTAACAGATATATATATATATGTATATATGTATGTATATACATTAGAAATAAATCTGTGATACCTGAAGATGGGCAAACATTGAAAAACAAGTCTGGTTAAGAATGAATTTCACTGAGCAAATCAATGGGTCTATACACTGAATTTTAATCTTTGCTTCATTGTTTATGTGTGGAAAACATTTTGTTCCAAAGAAATTAATAGATTTCTGAGCTGATTAACTTTGATAGACTTAGCTCTTCTCAGCAATGCAAGGACCTAAGACAACTTCAAAAGACTCATGATAGAAGATGTTATCCACATCCAGAAAAAGAACTGTGGAGTCTGAATGCAGATTGAGGCATACTATTTGATTTCTTTTTTGTTTGTTTGTTTCTTCTTTCTTATGGTTTCTCCCATTGGTTCTAACTTTTCTTTACAACATAAGTAATATGAAAATGTTTAATATGAATGTATATGTAAAACCTATATCAGATTGCACACTGCCATGGGGACGGTGTTTGGGAGGGAGGGGAAAAATTTAGAACTCAAAGTCTTAAAGTGAATGTTGAAAACTAAAAATAAATAAACAATTAAAAAAAAAAGAAAACAAGAGACAAATAAAAAAAGGTTAAGAAAAAAAGATTTCTGAGCTGAAAACATGAACTTACTTAGCTGTCTTACATTTTAATTGTTTGGTAAAGAAATTCTTATTTATATACAGAAGACATAATCCAAAGCTTTCATTAGCCCATAATTCTCATGTCCAACAGGAGGCTCAGTAGGTCTGGAGATTGACAAGCTTATGATAATTTACAGAATAAATGTTTTCTCCCCTTTATGAACTATATCTCCTAGAGGGAAAAAAGTACTTTGTTCTTAGCCTTATAATTAACTTAGAACTACTCATTTCTAGTCTTTTTGATCTATTGAACACTGTGTGCATATTTATTTATATGGAAGGAAGGAAGGAAGGAAGGAAGGAAGGAAGGAAGGAAGGAAGGAAGGAAGGAAGGAAGGAAGGAAGGAAGGAAGGAAGGAAGGGAGAGAGAGAAGGAGGGAGAGGGAAAGGGAGGGAGGGAGGGAGGGAGGGAGGGAGGGAGGAAAAGAGTAATTCTACTTTCAATTCTACCTCCAAAGACACATTTTCAATAAAGGTAGCTTCATCTTGTAATGCTCTTCAATCATATTGTTTGTAGTTGTTGATTAGACAATTGAAGGTTATTGTATACAGTAACAGCAACATTGTTTTAGCAGCAACTTTGAGTAAGTCATTTTGACTATTATATAATGCCCAAATTAACTACAAAGGACATAGGAAGGAAGATGCTATTTGCATCCAGAGAAAACACTGATAAATAGAAGTATGTATAGAATGAATTTGAAGTTTCATTTCAATCATCTTTTTATAATTTTGCTGTGTTATGGAAATGTTTGTTTTATTTCATAAATTTAAAATAAAATAAATGAAACTTTAAAAAAAAGACTGTTATAGTGGACTAAAACTTGATTTCGTATAGAAGACCTAGGATCAAGATCAAGTTCTATCACTAAGTAGTCAAATAAATTTTGACAGATCCCTTAATCACTCTCAACCTGAGTTTTCTCATCTGTAAAATGGATATAATACCTCTCCTAATAGGTGCTTTTGTAAAACTCATATGAAATAATATATGCAAAATCACTACTAGAAAAGTGCTAAATAGAGCTAGTAAGATGCTATTATTACCTCTCTTAGACACCTAAGATATTCGGTTTGGGTGGTTCTAATATCTTCTTTACTAGATTATAAACTTCTGAAGGTGATCGAATCCTGCTACCTACCTAGCACATTGCTTCCAGACAGCAAAAGCTGAACAAGTCTTTGTTGAATTGGATTATCTGCTGAAATCTAATAACGGATCTAGCAAAAGAGGCAACAAAAGGATTTTATGGTAATTTATATCACTGAAAATCCATCTGGTTTAAGGCTAGATGAGCTGAATTCTCCCCAGGCCTTTTCTGGCAATATTATAACTTATACCAAGGAACTTGTGAACTATGCAGATTTGTAACTTGGAAATCATATATTACTCTTTATCCTCATCCCTGTCCTAAAGTTCAAGTGGCTAATAATTTCAAGGGTAGAAGAGATCAATTTATTCCACCCAATATTTAGCAGCAAATGCTCTCTAAATGGATAGAGATATGGGTATCTAAATGGGTAGATGATAAGCATTACGAGGGCACTACTAAAAGATGAAAGCACAACACAATGCTTATTCCAGTACAATCAGGAGAAGGTTATAGTTTAGCCATTGTGGCCTTGAATGAATAGCAAGTGCAGGAAATACGAAAGTTGCCAGAGGCCTCTTGGGTGATTCCAGTTAAAGACTCTGGTTCTTTAGGGTTCCTCAACCTGCATCAGTCATTGACATATTGATATATTAGCACCTTTATCATGTGAAGATAATAGGACAGATCTTCAGCAGAAATACAACAGGATTGCTCTTTCTTATATGGGTAAAAAGATTCATTTCTGACATGATGCATTAATAAAGTACAGTCTGGGGGAGGGGGCAGGGAGAGCATTAAGCATAAGGGTAAAAGTAGCTAAGCTGGTAACAGGTTTTTTTGAAATCATATTTGTTCTTTTGGGCAACTAGGCCTTGGGACACATTCAGCACCTTCACTGGCCTTTTATGCACATGGTGACTAATTTCTCATAATGAAATTAATAGTGATGCTTATTCAAATGACTTGGAAAGACTACTGTTATCTCAAGATGAGTGGCCTGTCCAATTCAGATACAAATAATTATCTTGCCCATGGTCTTGAAGAAACCACATTATCTTGAGTTAGGGGGAAAGGTATAGGGGAAATGGCAAAACCAGATCAATTAGCCTTCTTGCAAAAAAAAAATGACAAAAGGGAGAAATCACTGGTGGGCTTTAAGCATACAAACTATGAGGTTCTATGTAGCTGCCTAGGCTTCAAAGAAAACCATTAATTCTTAATAGACAAGCAAAAAAGATTAGAGTAATCTATCATTAACACAAATGTTTATTCTAATAGGAAAGGAATCTCCTAAAATAAGAGATTGCATTTGTGGCTTAAGTATGCAATAATTGATAAATGGATCTAATCCTACAAAGGGATTACTTGGTCTCCTTTACACAGGTAGCAATCATTCAATCAAAGTGACATTTAGTAAGGGCCTGTTATGCCCCAGGTGCTGAGTTAAATGCAGGGGAAAGAAAAAATTGAAGTAGCTCCTGCCCTCCAAGACTTGACATTCTAGGGGCAGGAGGGGGAGAGAGGGAAAGGGGGAACCACCAGGGATTCATACATCAGAATCAACTTAAACTGTGAGCTATGTCACAGAAGTCAAATACACCACCAGCTCATAAAAAAGCTAACCAGGATGAGGCAGACACCTGCCTCCCCAATTCCAACTCATTCAGTTGTCAGATGCATTCAATCCCTACCTATATTTCTGGCATCCATCTCCTCTGCATATTGCCATCACCTAAATTTAGGTCAACATCATCTCTTGCCTGAGCTATTTATCTGTTGTTATTTTGTTGTATCCAACTCTTTGTGACTCCATTTGTGGTTTTCTTGGCAAAGAGTGATTTACCATTTCCTTCTCCAGTTCATTTTACAGAGGCAAATAGGGGTATGTAAATTGCCCAAGGTCATATAGATGGTAAGTATCTGAGGCTGGATTTAAATTCAGGTCCTCCTGATCCTAAAGCAGGCACTCTATCATGATACCTACCTGTCTAGGGCTATTTATAATGGCCTCCTAATTGGTCTCCCTGCCTCCACAATTTCTTTTCTCCAATCCATTCTTGATACAACTGTCATAAGGCAAAAATTGTGATACATTGGAAAGTCCTCTAAAGTCGGAAGACTGGGTTCATATCCTGAGAATGGCTCATTTATTTTTTTTTAACTGAGGCAAATCACATTTAAACCTCAATTTTCTTTTCCCTCTGAAATTGGGGAGGGAGGGATTAGATTATATAGTATAAAAGGTCCTTTCTAGTTCTAAGTCTATGATCATATGATCCTAAATAATCTTAGCAAGTCATATATCTTACCAAGTCACTCTAGTGGCTCCCTGTGGTCATTAGGGTACAATACAAAGTCCTTAGTTTGTTATTCAAGGCCCTCTACCATCTCATTCCAATTCATTTTTCTAGCTTCATCTGACACATTGCTCCTTCACATATTCCAACTCTCATTTCAGTCAAACTGGACCACTTGCTACTCCTCAACTATGAGATCAATCACCTCCCATCGCATATGTAACTTTACTATTCCCCATGTAACTATTCCCCATGCCTAGATTATATTCTCTCTCTATCTCTACCCTTAAGATTTCTTCTTTTTGTTCAAAGACAGCATGGAAAGACCTCCATTTGAATCCTACATCTTTTACCAGTGGGATGGTGGTCCTGTCACTTAACTTGTCTCAACTATAGTTTCCTCATCTATAAAATCCCCTAACAGGGCTTAAGTGGGATTAAATGAAGCAATTTCTATAAAGTTCTTCACAAATTTTTGCAAAAATACTATCTGAAAAAGTTTATCCAGTCTCAAGTCTCCCCCTTCTATAATCCACCCTCCACATAGCTGCAGAAGTGATTTTCCTAAATGACAGGCATAAACCATGTCACTCTCCAATTCAGTAAACTCCAGTAGCTCCCTGTTTATTCTAGAATTAAATATTATTTTATAATTTCTATTTTTGTATAACCTTTATAATATACATGATTATTAGCATAGTATTAACATGTACATAATTTTCAAATAAGTAAATATATACATATTGAGAAATATGTGTTCAAAATTCTTTATTGATGAGGATTAGTGATCAAAAAAGTCTGAAGACCACTGATTTAAGGGATCATTATTTGCTACAGGTGTGAACTAGGGAAACCTCAGAACTATTTCTCATTTCTAATATAATCACTATGATTGTGTAATTTAAG
This sequence comes from Petaurus breviceps papuanus, assembly GCF_028583685.1. Taxonomy (NCBI): domain Eukaryota; kingdom Metazoa; phylum Chordata; class Mammalia; order Diprotodontia; family Petauridae; genus Petaurus; species Petaurus breviceps. The sequence goes on along the minus strand of NW_027187281.1, from coordinate 4,820,192 downwards.
TTTAACTCAGAGTTCCAGGACCCCAAACATCATCCAGTTTATTCTCTGCCTTTAGGGCAGGAAACCACCCATAGTTACCTTTACTTTGTAGAATGATACATTCCAACTTTTCTAAGTTGCCCATTTAAGCATTGAACAACCAAATGAAGAAGAAACTTGAAGTATCTCTTTCTATAAGTTCCCAAAGTGGGTGAGACTGCCCCTGAACGGGGCCCCCAATGGACCTGGGGAGGTGGGGGGGGGGGGGCGGTAACAGCCACATTGGGGGGGGGGGGTGTTGAATAAAAATAAGGAGGTTGTGGAAGCATAGGAAAAGAAGAAAAGATAAAACAATTTTGAAAAACCATTCATACATGTTTCATCCATTGTGTAACAGAGTTAAAGTCATAGTGATTACATTATTTTCCAAATAAACACACAAAATGCATGTTATAACCTATCAGTGGTAAAGTTCACCAACAGGTCTTAACAAGCAAGTGCTGGCAGGCAAGCAAGTTACACAATGCCAGGAAGTCTAGTGTGCATAGGCAGGAGTATGTGGGTGTAATGACTGGTTTCCAATATTATAGTATATGGGTATATGACATAATATTGTGTCATCAAAATTTCAATGAAGGAAAAAAACCACAAATTTACAATAAATTATCAAATTTAAGATGCATCATTTTTTTTAAAAAAACATTTAATTTTTTTTGAAATGACTCAAATTTCAAAAAGAAAACATTAAAGGATTAAAGAAAGTAGATTTCCAGGGGGACATTGAGTAATTTTTATTAAGGGGGCAATAAGTCAAATAAGTTTAGGAATCTGCTTTAGACACTTTGCCAATGTCTCAAAAAGCAATGTAGCAGCTCCCTCTCCTCTTGGATCAGCTATTTCCATCCTGTTGTGTTACCTCACAAACAGTGGTGTGAAGTAGTTAACATAAACTGGTTTACACATTCTGGAAGGAAGAAACTTTCAAAGTTATGGCAGCTTATTTTTAACTTACAGAAGAAGTTAGTCACAAGCAAAAGTGAGTTAGAGATATTTAAAATGTCTTAAGGTTCATGGAGAAATTTCCAGTCCTTTGCTTGTTTTGAGATTTGGAGGAAGGGGATGATGTTCCCACTGACAACAAAATTTCCATCTAGGGATTGCAGGCCACTTTCCTTTACACCATCTGCCTCTAATTTTTAAATTATTAGTTTAAAAATTAACTTAAAGCAGACCACTGCTTCCTGAGGCACTTCTCTGAGCATATTTATTCAGATTCAATACACTGTTGATCATCATTATTCTTTCTTCTTGGTGTTTTATCCAAGATTCAACTCTTGTGACAATGCTCATATCCAGGCTAAAGCAAATTAATTTCCCAAGTTGCTTTCATGAGAAACTGTAGCAACTGTTTCATTAAAATTTATCTCTACCCTGTATGATGCCAAGAAAGGGTTGAATCCTTTTTTCTTATCACTTAACTCCTCTAATACAGATCAGGGTAGCATAAATCAAATTATCATAAAGATAGTTTTCAAGACTCCTCTTCATCATGTTGGATAGAATGTGTAGGTAAGTCTTTAGCATCTAGCCCCTTCTTATTAAACTTCGAGCTGAGATGACATTTATACTGAAAACCTCGAGATAAGTTGAGGGTTTAAGATTATATTTAAAAGGTAACATTCAAATTCTTTCCCAAACCTTAGGTTTTTTTTTAAAAAAAGATAGGCCCTCCAAATGTCATCTAACTAATCCTCTCCCTCTAGGACAGGAACACACTCGTAAAGCCAAACTCAAACTATCTTTATTTGGGAGCAAGAGGGCTTGAATATTTCTTTCAAATACACCCAAAGTTCTAAGGCATTTTTTGCATTACTCCCACTATAATGTTCTCAGGCTTGCCTTATTTGGAGTCTGGGAATAGTTTGGTTCCATTTATGTGGATGCAGAATGATTCTGGGAAAAATCTGAAGCATAATTGAATCCCTGGTATACTACTAGAGACATTCACTTTCTTCTTAGCTTGTATGACCCAGAAGCAGCAAAGACCTTTAGGGACCCATTGAGGAGAAAAAAAGCAATATGAAAGGAGATGGAAAAGTAACTATCATCATAATTTTTAGAAACCAGTTACCTGACGACTTTGGAAGATCCAAATCTTCAATCAACAGAGGCCAGGTTTTTACCAGTTCCTTTGTTTGAAATTCTAATATGTGAATTTCCAAATGGTCCTGGAAAAAAAAAAAAAACCTTGTCAAATACTTTTTTGATAGTGAGTAACTAGTGTCATCTTTTTGAACATCACTACCATCATCCCTCCTACTACAGAGTGGTCAGTACATTATTGGAGGAGAAGGGAAAGCACAATTTTCTATTTCTTATCTTGAGTAGCAATTGAATATTATTTTGCATCTCCCAGAAAACAGACAAATTGTCTTGGGAGAATTTTAATTCCTTAAAAAGAAGAGATGATTTGTTTTTCTTTCTGGTAACTAGAACAATTAATTGGTAACATAATAGGAACTCTCAGCAGTAGATGAAAAATTGCATATTCCATAAATATGGCATAAAGAGAAAAAGCAGCTATTCATTGCACACTGTGGGAAAAGAGTTATTTGTGTTGGTTTAATAACAATATTTTGCGCTCAAGACATGTCCATCTTTTTGACAGAGTCCACTTTATATTTTAAATATTAGTTACATTGCTGATGCACAACTCTTCAAAAATCTGAGAGCTAAGACAATGTTTAGGTAAACCTCCTTAATATTATTCTTTATCCAAAGCCTCTATATGACTGCAGCCCAGAACATAGATTAAAAGCCACAAGAGAACATATTTTCTCATTAAAGTTTTTCTGTAATCATTGGCTTCCTGTCAGGCCTAAAATGCTTTTCTCCTATTAGCTGTGTAAAACAGAGAGGTGCTATTCCACTTTGGAATCACAAGAAAGGCTCCATTCTAGTGAAATCTGGAAGCAGGAAGTCCCTTAAAAAAATCTCATTATTCAATTCAACCTTCATTTATATAGATATAAAAAAGATAAGTATAAATATTATAGATATATGGATATAAATGGTATACATATGGTTATATGTATACATATATATGCCTATACACACATATGTGTATGCATGTATGAATGTATGTATACACAGTATACGTTTTAGAAAATCCATTGGGATATAAATGTATCTAGAATCAGTCGGAATCTTATAGTTGGAAGATAAACTGGAGGTTAGTTAGCCAATAAATCAACAATGTACAAACTTTTATTCAGTACTTACAGTATGCCAGACATTGGGCACTGGAAATATAAATACAAGCAAAAAGAAAAACCATACCTGCCCTCAGGGAGTTTACATTCTAATCAGCAAAGAAAAGTTATAAAGAGGCCTCTTTCCTATCCCTTCCACATGTGTGGGTTTTAGTTTTGATCTCAAGAACAACATAAAATAAGTCTAATTTATCCTTTTTACCTTTTCAGTTTAATATTCTATGATCAGGACTATTATAGTATAATCTCTAAAATCATTGCAAAGTTACTGTGTTGTGTCCTTTACTCCTTTTTTCCAAGTTAAAATAGTTTTTGTTTTTGTCTTACTCCTCATATATCATGGTTTTAAGTTAGTGATCCATCTGGGGCATAATCCAATTTGTTAGTGTGGAGGCCAGAATTAAGCACAATACTCTAGATGCAGTCTGATTAACCAGAGACTATACCCACCATAGTTGGGAGTGGCAGAGTTGGGGAAAAAGTTTAGTTCATCTACTTCCTCCTGGGGACTGAGTTATCTTAATTGAAGGGTAAGAGACTCACTTCAGTTATTATATAGAGTAGGTTCTAGATTATATTTCACATCTCAACCAACCGTCTGCCAGAACCGCAGGGTCTACCTAGCACAGGAGTCATGTCATCTTTGTGTGCCATTTCCATTCCTCATCCCTTTCAAAACCCTTGATCTTAGAATAATGTATCCCTCAATTAGAATGTAAATTCCTTGAGGACAGAACCTATATACAGCTTTGTATTTTTATCCTTATCACCTAGAACAGAATCTAACACCATATGAATCTTCACTATCTGAAGCACATAGTAGGTGCTTTCCAAATGATTGGCTATTGACTTTCTTATTGACATACTTTACTTCTATTAATGTAACCAAAGACTGCAGTAGCTATTTTAACAGCTGCAGCAGACCAATGAGGGATATTGAGCTTTTAGGCCATTAAAATCCCCATGTCTTTTTCACATGAAATGCTATCTTGTGCCATTCTAGCTGTACTTGGGTAATTATTATTTTTAATCTTAGGTGCAGGACTTTCTGCCTTTTCTCCATTACATTTCAATATATTATTTTCAACCTATTATTCCAGCCTGTCAAGAACTTTTTAGATCCCAGTGGTGTTGCCCCTCTATTACCTCCAATTTAATGCTGTCCAGAAATGTGACAAGCATGCTATCTGTGCCTACTCCAAGTCACAGCAAGAAGCATGTCCCTCCAAATTATTATTGATCCATTAATCAACACTTCTGGGATTGTTATTCAACCAATTCTGAATTCAACTTAACTTCCATTATGCAGTATGCATTTCTTTATATTATTCCCAAGAGTATCATAAGAAATTTGTCAGTTCTATCCAGCTAAACTATATATATAAATTTCAGTAATCTCCCAGTTAGTAACTACATGAAAGTAAAATAAAATTAAGATTTTGGCCACCTGCAGTTCCACAGCCATTATCTCATCTATTTCTGCCTGGAAAGATGGAGAACTCCCTACTCCAAATGAGCAATCATACTCCAGGTGCCCATTCTGGCCCCCTATAACTCTATAGCTTTTACCTTCCCCTTACCTGAGCACCCTCCCCTTTCTGGCTACACAACTACACAACAACCCTGGGACAACTCCTCCCCAAGGCTGAACCTGGCTGCCATTGTTCATACCTCATCTCTTTCAATGGCCACTTCATTATTCCCAGTGTTCTAAACGGAACTTCCCATTCCATGATATCCCACTCTAAAGCTATCCACTTTTTCTAGTATGTGCTCTAGAATGCCTGCTCCATAGGTAACAAACTAGTATTCAGAACAAACCTTATCATTTCCTGCTCCTTCCATCTTCTTGTACCCATTGAGACTCAGATACCTCCTAATGGCACAGCTTCCTCAGCTACCTTACCAAGCAATGGCTACACACTCACTCATTCCCCTCTTCCCAACCAACTCACTACCCTCCCCCCCAACTCAGTAAACTCCAGTGACTCCCTATTCCCTTCAGGATCAAGTAGAGACTACTGGGTTTGGTGTTCTGATTTCACAACCTGTCCTGCCTCCCCCCACCTTTCCAGTATTTTTATACCTTGTGCCCTGCTATAATACTGTGAGATCCAGTGACACTGGACTGTCCCTTGAAGGAGACACCTTCCAACTCTGGGCATTTTCATTGGTTATCTATCTGTAGATATGCCATGGGATGCTTTTCCTCTTGGTTTGCCTGATTTCCTTCAAGTCCCAGGAAAAATCTCACCTTTTACTTCCCATTGCCACTTTCGGATTCTCTTCCACTGTTACTCAATTACCTTTCATCCTTTGAGATTCTTTTAATCTCTATTTATCAATCAACAAGGATTCCAGTGACTATCTACCAACCTTGAGGACCTCCCTCCTTCCTCAACAAGTTCAACACCTAGCTTGGTCTTTCTTCCCAAACCCTTGATCGAATTCTAGGAGACTTTCACATATTTTAAGGGAGTATGCTGGTACTCCCTCAAATACTCTCATCTCTCAATATCTTAGCTTAGTAATTTCCTGTGAAATATTCCTCCACCCCACCTCAGCTATACAAGAGATTCTCATAGCTTTGATCTTGCCATCACCTACAAATGTTTCATTTCCTTTACGATCACAACATGCGGTTATTCCTCCTCTTTCTCTGTCTTGCAAGCCCAAATTTATATTTCCAGTACTTAGCACAGTGCCTGGCATATAGTGAGTACTAAGAATACTAATAAGTAAGGACTTTCCATTGTGCACTCTCTCTCTCTCTCTCTCTCTCTCTCTCTCTCTCTCTCTCTCTCTCTCTCTCTCTCTCTC
>NW_027187281.1:4805993-4814111 GCF_028583685.1 Petaurus breviceps papuanus | reverse complement strand
CTCTCTCTCTCTCTCTCTCTCTCTCTCTCTCTCTCTCTCTCTCTCTCCCTATCTCAGATAAAAACTTTATCTCGTATTTCACTGAAAAAAAACAAGAATCATTGGTGATAATTCCCTCTTCTCATTTCATATTACAGAAAGACCTTCAACCATAATATATTTTCATTTTTCTCAGATGAAAAGGTGGCACTTATCCTTGCAAAGACAAACCCTTCCATATGCATCAGTGATCTCAGTCCATCATTTCATCTCCACATGATTTCCCCCTTTATCATCCTCATTCTTTCCTATATCTTCAACCCGTTCTCATCTACTAATTCCTTTTCTACTGCCTACAAACACACTCATGCCTCCCTCATCCTCAAAAAGTCCTCACTTGTTCCACCCATCCCTGCAAGCTGCTATCCCATATAACTCCACCCTTTCTTCTGTGGCTTAACTCCTTAAGAATCAGTACCTCAATTTCTTTTATCATCAGTTCTTTTCAATCTGACTTCCAATGTCATCATTAAGTGGAGATTGCTCCCTCCAGTGTTACTAATGACTGCCTTTTATGTATCTCAAACTGTATGTCCAGTAGACACCTTAAACTCAACATATCTGTAACTGAACTCCTTATCTTTTCCCCAAAATTCTCCCTTCTCTCTAACTTCTTACAGTCAAAGGTACCACCATCTTCCAAGTCACCCAGGCTAGCAACATAAATGTCATACTCACTTCCTCTTTCTCTCTCCCACCTCCCCCCCATATTACATCTATTGCCAATCCTTGTTGATTCTGCATTTATGACATCTATTCTATATGCCAACTTCTGTCCTCTGATACAGCTGCCACTGTCATCCAGGTCCTCATCACCTTACACTTGGACTATTGCAATAGCTTTTTGATTGGTCTTCTTGTCTCAAGTCTCTCCTCCTTCCAGTCCATCTTCCACTCAGCTATGTCAGTTTCTTATTCAATAAACTCCAGCGATTCCCTATTACCTTCAGGATCAAATATAAAATCATTTGTTTGGCTTTTAAAAACCTCCATAACATGACCCTTTCCTACATTTCTTATTTTCTGCCATCTTACTCTCCCCCTCACCCTAGTCCATGTACTCTGTGATCCATTAACACTTGCCTCCTTGCTAACCCTTGCTCAAGACTCTCCATTTACAGACTGAGCATTTTCATGAACTTTATCTCACATCTAGAATTTCTTCCTTTCTCATCTCTACCTTCTGGATTTCTTGATTTCTTTTATGCTTTAGCTAAAGTCTCACCTTTCACAGGAAGCCTTTCCTGATCCCCCTTAATGCTAATACTCTCCCTCTGAGATTATCTGCAATTTATTGGGTGTATAGCTTGTTTGTACGAGTTGTTTATATGTTGTCTCCCCCATTAGACTGTCAGCCCCTTGAAAGCAGTGACTGTCTTTTTCCTTTCTTTGTATCCCTAGCACTTAGCACAGTGTCAAACACACTAGGAACTTTATAAATGCTTGTTTACTTAATTTGACGCTGGCTTCTACTGATTTTTTTCCCAGTGCTTCAAAGCTGCATTAGTTTGATACATTCTAGCTTTTTTTTTTCATCTGAGCATGTACTTTCATCCTAGGAGACTCCTAGTGAGAAATTCTACCTGATAAATGTAGTTCAGCACCTGCTCTCCAACTCAAAGTTTCCTGGGTCACTGAAAAGCTAAATTATTTGACTTGCCCAAGTTCATAGTCAGTATGTGTCAGGGGCAGGAATTGAACCCAGTTATCCTTTGTTCCAAGGTCACCTTTCCATCCACTATGCCAGTCTGTTCAATTTTTTTTGGTTGCTCATCCTTATCAGCAAAAAAAAAAAGGTTGAGCATGGATCCCCCCAATATATTTTTTTATCTTAAAGTTCCATATATGTATTGATACACTAATACATGCACTGTGCATGTACATACAAACAAAATAAAAACAAATGGAGATTTTTTAAATGAGATGGGGATTAAATAATAATTTATCTTCAAGACAATAGGAAGCCAGTGGGTTTTCCTAAGTAGGGAAGTGATCTGATAAGATCTGTCATTCAAGAAGATAGATCACTTTGGCAACTGTGGGTAGTATGAATTGGAGAGGAAATACTTAAGGCAGGAATGACACTTAGGAAACTATTGCAATAGTCCAGATGAGAGTTAATGTAAGTCAGATTTAGAGTGGTAGCAATATGAGTGGAGAAAAAGTGAGAAATTCAAGAAATACTGCAAAGGTAAAAAATGACAATATTTAGGAACTAATCCAATACTTGGGGTAAAACAATAAAGAGCTGAATCATGTAAAGAAGTTAGGTGATTTCTTATTATCTTATCATCTGTCTTGTACATCAATATTTTCATTAATCATTTTCTTTCTGCCCATTCTGGTCTTCATAATTTCATCAACAAAAATTACAAGGGAGTTACACTTCCTGGAGCCACAATGGCAGAGTAAGAAGTCTCTCTCACTCTCCCTTATTGACCTCTGAAAGCCTAGAAAATGTCACCTGAGGAAAAACCCTGGAAGAGCTGAGCCAGCAAAACAAAGGGTTGCAGCAGTCTTGTAGCCAAGGAAACTTGGGGGATTAACAGAAAAGGTTCTGGGGGAGGGGGAGCGGTATAGGATGGGAGACATCCCAGCAAGCCAATGGCAAGCTCCACCTCAGCAAACCAGGGGGAGATCCTAAGGCCCCAGAGTGGTGGAACAGGCCAAGTATCAACACCCGCACCACCCCAGTGTTTCAGCACAAGCAGGGAAACCAGCAGACACTAGCTCAGAAAACCACCACAAGTGCTGGAGTTCTCCAGAAGCCAAATCTTCCAGTGCTTCAGCACTACTCCAAGAAGCACAACTCCGGGAGGCACAGCTCCAGGCTGGCAGACATCCTCCAGCAGCCAAATACTTGAGTGCAAGGCCCAGGTGAGCAGACATCCCCCAGGGGCTTCACTCCCTACCCCCACCCTGGTAACTACATTGTTACTGACCAATGCTAAGCACCAGGTAAGCTGCCAGACCCCTACAGACTCCAGCTGCTAGCACCTGAGGCCTCAGCACACAAAGCCAGTGACCAAGTCTTGAGCTCCTAGCACTAAAAGCTTTAGTCACTTTCCCCAGTGCTCCAGCCTGAGATCTCAACTCTAAAAGCCAGGAATTAGGCAAACACCGTGAGCAAAAAGCAGAAATGGACAATAACCATAGATTCTTATTATGGGGAAAGAAAAGGTCAGAGCATAAATTCAGAAGAGAACAACATCGTCAATAGCCCACATCCAAAACCTCAAAGAGGAATATAAACTGGTCTTAAAACCCAAAAAACTTCTTGGGAAAGCTCAAGAAGGATTTTAAAAGTCAAATAAGAGAGGTAGAAGAAAAAATGGGGAAAGAAATGAGAGGTATGAAAAAGAGAGTCAATAGTTTGGAAAAGGCAGGACAAAAATTTACTATAGAAAACAAATCCCTAAAAAGTAAAATGGGCCAAATGGAAAAGAATGTACAAAATCTAATAGAAGAAAATAATTTGTTAAAAATTAAAATTGTGCAAGTAGAAGATAGTGATTCTATGAAATATCAAAAAATCAGTGAAACAGAAACAAAAGAATGAAAAAATAGAAGAAAACAAAATACCTCATTGTTAAAACAATTGACCTGAAAAAATAGATCCAGGAGAGAGAATTTAAAAATTATTGGTCTACCTGAAAACATGTTGAAAATAAGAGCCTGGACAGAATGTTTCAGGAAATCATCACAAGGAAGACTACCCTGAGGTCCTAGAACCAGAAGGTAAAATAGTCATCAAAAGAATCCACCAATCACCTCCTTGAAGAGATCCCAAATTGAAAATGTCAAGAAATACTGTAGCCCAATTCCAAAAATGCCAAGTCAAAGAGGAAATACTTCAAATAGCCCAAAAGAAACAATTTAATATCATGGAAGCACAGTCAGGATTATGCAGGACCTTGCAGCTTCTACATTAAAAGATCAGATGGCATGGAATACAATATTCCCTAAGGCAAAAGAGCTAGGATTACAACCAAGGATCAACAAAGCAACAAAAGTGAGTATAATCTTTCAGGGGAAGAGATGCATATTCAACGAAATAGGGGATTTCCAAACCTTCCTGATAAAAGACTAGAGCTCAACAGAAAATTGATCTTCAAATACAAGATTCAAGAGAGGAATAAATAGGTAAACTGGAAAGAAAGAAAAAACACGTTATTAATAGGGGCAAACTGTTTATATCCCTACAAGACAAATGACATTTGCAACTCTTGAGAACTATATTGCTATTATGCCATTTAAAAGGAGTATACATAGACAGGGAGTGTAGGTATAAACTGACTTTGATGTGATGATAAAAAAATCTAATTAAGTGGTGGAAAGAGATTGTACTGCGAGAAAAGGAAAGGAAGAGGCAGACAACGACAAATTACATCACCTGAAAAGGCACAAAAACTATTACAGTAGAGGAAAACAAGGGAGGGAGATATTTGAACCTTACTCTCATCAGATTTTACTCAAAGAGGAAATAAAATAATCAGTTAGGTATAGAGATCTAACTTACCCCATAGAAAGGAGGAAGAGAAAGGGGAAAGAAAAGGTAGGAAGTAGAGAGGGAAGAAATGCTTAGGGAAAAGGTGAAGAAAAGGGAGGGGGCTAATAAAAAGGAGGGAAGAATGAGGGAACAGTGGTTAAAAGCAAAACTCTGGTGAGGAGGGACAAAAGAGAAAGGAGAGAGAAAAGCATTAACAGTGTGGGGGGATAGGATGGGAAAAAAGACACAGAGAGTAATCATAATACGCTGAATGTGAATGGGATGAACTCTCCCATAAAACAGAACTGGATAGCAGAGTAGATTAAGAACCATAATCCTACAGTATGTCATTTATAAGAAACACATTTGAAGCAGAGGGATACATAAGGGGTAAAGGTAAAAGGCTGGAGCAGAATATATTATGCTTCAGTTGAAGTAAAAAAAAAAGCAGAGGTAGCAATCCTGATTTCAGACAAAGCAAAAGCAAAAATAGACCTAATTAAAAGAGATAAGGAAGGAAACTACATCCTGCTAAAAGATACCATAAATAAAATTGTGCATACCCTTTGACATAGCAATACCACTTCTAGGTCTGTATTTGAAAGAGATCATAAAAATGGGAAAGGGACCCACATATGCAAAAATATTTATAATCATTTTTTCTGTGGTGACAAAGAATTGGAAATCGAGGGGATGTCCATCAATTAGGCAATGGCTAAGCAAGTTGTGGTACATGAATGCAATGGAATACTATTGTACTATAAGAAATGATGAGCAGGCAGACTTCGGAAAAACCTGGAAAGACTTATATGAACTGATGCTTAGTGAAATGAGCAGAACCAGGAGAACAATGTACATAGTAACAGTCACATTGTATGATAACTGACCTTGATAGACCCAGCTCTTCTCAGTAATACAAGGATCTAAGACAACTCCAAAAGATCCATGATGGAAAATGCTGTCCACATCCAGAGAAAGAACTTTGGAATCTGAATGCAGATGGAAGCATACTATTTGCTCTCCTTTTCTTTCATTGTTTTGTTTCGTTTCTTCTTTCTTGTGGTCCTTCCCATTAGTTCTAATTCTTCTTTACGTCATGACTAATGTGAAAATATATTTAATATGAACGTATAAGTAGAGTCCATATCAGATTACATGCCATCTTGGGGAGTGGGGGTCAAGGAGAAAATTCAAAACTCAAAATCTTATGGAAGTGAATGTTGAAAACTATAAACAAATATATTCATTACATTTTTAAATTATAGGAGAAGAAACATGGTAGGGTAGAAAGAAAGAAAACTGAATTTAAAATGAGAAGACCTGCATTACAATCCTGTGTTGCTACTACTATTTGTGTGACCTTGGACAAATGACATCCTAGTCAATCAATAAAACAACAAGCCTTTAAGAACCTACTTTGCTTTTGCACCAGACTTTGTGCTGAGTCCAGGGATAGACAGAGTGGGAAGAACACTCTGCCTTACCTCTAGGAGCTCACATTCTAATGGGGGAGACAACATATAAATCATGGCATAAATGGAAAGTAATATCAAAGAGAAGGTACTAAAAGCAGGAGTAATTGGCAAAGACCTCTTGTGGAAAACTAGGATTTGAGCTGAGTTTGAAGAATGACGCAAACCTAGGAGGTAGATTCAGGGGGGCAGAACATTCTAGGCATAAGACACAGCCAGTGCAAAGGCCTGGAGGTGGGAGACTGAGGGACCTCAAAGAGGCTGGTTAAGCTGGATGGTACAGTTTGTTGTTGTTGTTATTGTTGTTCAATCACATCCAACCCTTTGTGACCCCATAGACCATAGAGTCTATAGGGTTTTCTTTGCAAAGATAATGGAGTGGTTTATCATTTCCTTCTCCAATGGATTAAGGCAAATAGAAGTTAAGCAACTTGCCCAGGGTCACATAACTAGTAAGTGTCTAAAGCTGGATTTGAATTCAAGTCTTCCTGATTCCAGGCCTAAGGGGCTAAGTTATGAAGAGCTTTAAATACCAAAGAGGTCCTCTCTTTATATTTTATCAAAATAGTTTATATTTGATCCTGGAGATAATGGGGAGCCAATGGCATTTATATAGAGCAAGGGGAGAGTGGGGGCTGGTAGGTGACATGGTAACACCTTGTTTTAGGAAAATCACTTCAGCAGTTAAATGGAAGATGGATTGGAGTGGGGGTTAACTTGACACAAGGAGACAGTTAGAAGGCAATTGAAGTAATCAAGTTAAGTGACTTTCCCAAGGTCACACACAGCTAGTATATATCAGAAGCAGTATTGGGACCAAGGTATTCCTGCCTTCAAAGTCAGCTATCTCTCGAGTAAACATCATACACAGTTGTTAATAGATCAGTACCTTCCCTTGGTCCAGTAAGGATGTATGCCTAGACACAAGGCCATATGAACCTCCCAAGTCCAAGGGAAGGAGACAGGAAGACCAGAAAGACAAAGAGAAAACCAAACAGAAAAGAAGAAGAGTGGGAGAAATCAGACCTCTAATTGTGTGTCTTCGTTCTTTCTTCCACTCCTCTCCCAACTTGAACAAAGAAGGAACAACACTGGGAGAGCATTGTTCCAGTCACTATCCAGAAAAAAACAGAGAGAAAAAAGGTCAATGGTAGAATTTCAGAAAGTAACTGATCACAGATTTAGAGCTAGAAGGGACTCGAAAGATCATCAAGGCCAACCTTCATTTTACAGAAAAAAAAAAAAAAACAATGAATCCCAGAGGGGTGAAATAACTTCGAGGAAGCCAGGTGATAGAGTGAATGGAGTACTGGAGATATATTCAGGAAGATATGAATTCAAATATGGCCTGAGATGCTTATTAACAGGGTGACCCTCAGCAAATTATTCCTCTCCAGGCTACACTCCAGTCTTCCTCTTGTTGTTTTGTTGTTGTTCAGTCATATCTGACTCTTTATGACATCATTTGTGGTTTCCTTTTTTTTCTTTTTGGAGGGCAATTGGGGTTAAGTGACTTGCCCAAGGTCACATGGCTAGTTTTTGTGTTGTGTCTGAGGGCGGATTTGAACTCAGGTCCTCCTGACTCCAGGGCTGGTGCTCTACTCACTGTGCCACCTAGCCACCCCATTTGGGGTTTTCTTGACAAAGATACTGGAGCAGTTTGCTATTTCCTTCTCCAGCTCATCTTACATATGAGGAAACTGAGGCAAACATAATTAAGTGACTTGCCCAGGGTCATACAGTTAGTAAATGTCTGAAGTCAGATTTGAACTCAGGTCTTCTAGGCCATGAACACCACCTATTCATTATGCCACCTAGCTGCCCACTTTCTCTACCATTCCCCCCAAACCTCTTTGTCTTTTTTCAAATAATATTTATTTTTTGCCAATTACATGCTAAAATCATCTTAACATTGTTTTTGAGTTTTGAGTCCCAAATTTTATCCCTCTTTCCCTTCTTCCCTTTCCCCCCTCCCTGAGACTGTAAGGAATGTTATACAGGTTATGCATGTGCAATCATGTAAAATATTTCCATATTGATCATTTTGTACAAGAAAAGAAAGAAAGTAGGTAGGAAGGAAGGAAGGAAGGAAGGAAGGAAGGAAGGAAGGAAGGAAGG
>NW_027187281.1:4793866-4805983 GCF_028583685.1 Petaurus breviceps papuanus | reverse complement strand
AAGGAAGGAAGGAAGGAAGGAAGGAAGGAAGGAAGGAAGGAAGGAAGAGAAAAATAGTATGCTTCATTCTGTATTCAATGTCAGTTCTTTCTCTGGAGGTCGATAGCATTTTTTATCATGAGTCTTTTGGGACTGTCTTGGATCATTGTATTGCTGAGAATAGCTAAGTCAATTAACAGTTCTTCATTGTACAATATTGCTGTTACTGCATACAACATTTTCCTGGTTATGTTCATTTCACTTTCATTGTTCAGCCATTCCCCAATTGATAGGCAACCCCTCAATTTCCAGTTCTTAGCCACCGCAAAAGAAAAAAAAGAGCTGCTATAAATATTTATGTTCTTTTCCCTTTTACAAAAAAATCTTTTTGGAATATAGCTGAATATAGACCTAGCAGATCCAGGTATTGCTGGATCAAAGGGTATGCACAGTTTTATAAACTTTGGGGCATAGTTCTAAATTGTCTCCAGAAAGGTTGGTTCAGTTTACAACTCCACCGACAATTCATTAGTGTTCCAATTTTCCCACATCCCCTCCAACATATAACATTTGCATTTTTCTCATATTAGACAATTTGATAGGTATGAGGTGGTATCTCGGGGTTGTTTTAATTTTCATCAAAACCTCTTTGCCGCGAGTAAGAGCACTGGCTCCAGTGTTGAAAAGACCTGGAGATCGAATCCCGGGCTCAGACACTTAGCACCCACCCAAAAACACCTGGCCTTGTAACCTTGAGCAAATTACTTAACCCCAATTGCTTAGGGGCAGCCAGGTGGCTCAGCGAGTAAGAACATTGGCTCCAGTGTCGGAATGACCTGGATCAAATCTGGGTTCAGATACTCAGCACCACACCCAGAAATAACTGGCCGTGTAACCTTGAGCAAGTTACTTAACCCTGATTGCTTTAAAAAAAAAAAAAAAAACACAAAACCTCTTTGCCTTGAAGCCTTACTCTAGCTCTGGAATTTGCAAATTAGAAGTCCCATGTCCCACCTATTGCTCTGGTATCCATAATACAATAAAATAACTAGAAAGTCTCTCTTGGTTAGACTGTCTATGAAGTCAGTGTGGTTTAGTGGACAAAAGGGGAGCTATGGAGTAGGGAATACCTGTGTCTGACATTTATGAGTTGTATAACCATAAGCAATTGAGTTAACCTCTCTGAGTCTCAGTTTTCTCCTATGTTAAAGGGGGATGACAATGTCTTTAGTAACAATTTTACAGGGTCATTATGCAGATCACATAGGATAGTATTTATTATTAGCCATTGAGTTCAACTATCAAATTACAGTTGAGGAAACAGAAGGCTAAAGAGTTTAAATGAAGTGATTGAGGCAGGATTTGAACCCAGATCCTCTGATCCTAAAGCTAGTGCTCCTTCTGCTGTCCCAGAGTATTTCTTGGGCACTAAAGACTTTAATAAAACTACTCCTAAAAGACTGTCAAAACCTAAATGCAAGTTAAACCAAACAAGAGAGTGTAACACAGTGGCAGAACCAGCCCTAAGTTTATTTTTCTTCAATCCAGATTTTATAATGAAGGCCTCAATTAAAATAAGGAAGAAATCAGAAGCCCCCTGCAGAGTGCCATTGAATGTCAGTTTCACCTGCGTAAGTGCTGAAGTGTTGTCGTCAAACAGTGAAAAGCTACTTGAGTCTTCCTCCATCTAATACAGTGTGCACACCAGTGGTCATGGCACCTGCATGGGCTCTGACATGAGATGGTGCATTTGATGGTATTCTTTGCAAATCTTAAAGCATCCTATAAAAGTCTGTTATGGAAAGACATAGCCAAGAGTAGAACAGGAAGTTGGGTGGATGATTGGCAATGGGTGCCACTGAAGGGGACTGGAGTACTGGCACTGATGAAATCATACATCCATCAAAGTGTCAGACACAGTGGCACAAGTACTTTTAAAAGTTTTTTATAACTGCTGGTTTCAGCATTTTTTTTTATCTTTAACCACCATGTTTCTCTTAAGAAAGATTCAGAAGTGGTTCCAAATCCAAACGCCTCTTCACTCTGGAAGTTGGAACATCTCCCAAATAAACGATCATTTATTTATCTGCAAGGCACAATTTTCATCCTTAGAGAAAAGTATCCCAAATTCCTGGTGAGACTCATTGTAATACAGACTTATTTGGGGAGAGCTGGGAGAATGGAAATAAATAGCAACTATCTTCCAGCATAGGAGTCCCTATAGCCCTAGTTTTATTTTGGTAGGGGAGGTGAGGGTAGAATGGCTTCCCTAGAGCTGTCAAATTTCCAATATTTAAATTAATCTAAGATTTCATTGATGTTGATATACACCTTGGTGAGGCAGATTGCTACCTGCCTGTTCATCCTATTCAACTCTCATAAGTAGGTCTACCCAAAATACCGGTGGCCTTCTTCACTTTCTCTCAGCATCATGAGAATACCACAAACTACCCTTCTTTTTTAACTAGAAAACACTATAGTTTCTGAAAAATTAAAAATTAATCCAATTCCCAGAACCCCTGGACATGTGCAAAATAAGTGGGTACCAACAATAAATGTCTGATTGTTCTTTAGACAGATAACGCAAACTGGATCACAAAACACCCCCAAAGTTTACTGGCTCAGTTCTCATTTTAATTTGCCTTGAGCAGAGCTACCATCAGGGAACATGCGTCTACTGAACCAAAGTTTTGCAGATAAAAATTAATGATGAGAGGATCACTGGATACTGAATTATTGAATAAAAATAAAGACTGATTCCCAAGAGGACTTATCTCATCTTCATACACTGGATCAGCCCATTAGGTTATGCTTGCAGGCTGATAACATATTACTCTTTTCACACACTCTGTGTACCCACTTCAACAGGCTTTCTTTCTGCATACCCTATTCTCAATTTTCCATCTGCTTCACAAAGTCTTAAATATACTCCACTTTTTGGAAATCCTAGCTACCTTCAAAGCTCAAGAGCCTCCCACTTAAAAAAAAAAGGCCTTTCCTCATCTCCCTATCCTGAAATTACTTTGAATTTATTTTGTATCAATCAATCTCGTATTCAGCTATCCATGAAAATACTGTATTTGTCCAACAGAAAGCTTTGAAGAAAGCCTTGAAGGCAGGGACTGTCTCATTTTTACTTTTGCAACCCCAATGCTCAACACTTACATAGTAAGCCGCCTAATAAATATCCATTGAATTAAATTCTTACATCATGCCCTTCATCTATCCATACTTTAAGCAAATATTTCCCCTGATCAAAAGGAAATCCTTTCTTCTTTTATTCAATTAACTGATTTGTGTCTTTCAGGCATAGGATGAAGGAACAAGATTGATAAATTCATAATTGAGGCAAAAAAGACTATGCAATAGTCTTTAAACCATTCTACTTCCACCACAAACAACACACACCCCTCCTAGAACTTCAGGAACTCATTTAGAAGGTCTGAAATATAGGATAAACTGCAAAATGACTGTGATGTAAAAATAACAGCCTACTTCATCATTTGTCAGGATGTCCCAGTCCCTAACACAATACTTCATATGAAAATGCTTTAATATTTGCTGTTGTTACTAAATTGATATGGCTGAGGTTGTTTTACTCCTTTGAAGGAATGCTGGGAATAGAAAGCAATCGATTTCAACCTTTCTCTGCCTGACTTGCCAGTTTTGCTCATAATGAAGTCCAGATGGAAAAAGGGGCAACCTTCGGGAATGTTTCAGCTCATTTAGTTGAATTGTGGAAAGTGCCCATAGGTATTGCTTCATTTTGGCAGGTTGATATTTTTAAAGTGAATTAGAGTGAGTTAGAAGTTGTTAAGTGGAGGTGAGCAAAAGTCCATTTCTATAGGAACATTATTATTCAAGATTAAGGAATTGGCTGCTTACTTAGATATATTTGCATAATTTAGTTCAACAATTCAAGGAGACTCATTAAAAGCCTACTGTGTAGAAGACAATATGATAGGAACTAGGGATATAAAGACAAATAAATGCATCTTTCATAGATTTTTGACCCCCAGGGAGCATGCAGCTTTGCCAGACCTGCCATACCCCCCTTCCATTTTCCCACCAGCTATGTTCTTGGGTCAGCTACTCTAAGCCAAACAGATTTCTCTGTTCCTGAACTCCTGCTCTATTTAGCATCTGTACCACACCATGTAAGAATTCGATGATGTTCTCTCTTACGTTTCTCTCCTTAGTTTTTGAACATAAGGTTTGTTTCCCCAAGTGAACCATGAACACTTCAAGAGCAGAGGCTGTGAGTTTCACTTCCTTGGTATTTCCCTTCCCCAAATTAGGAGATTCCTAAAGATTCGGGATTTCTTTCCAAGTAAGACTTAGCTTGTCTACCCATTCCTATTCAGGATATTTTTAGATCCTTTGCTCTTTGACCTCTAGCACTGGACTTAGAGATGGAAAGAACTGGGAACAAGCACTGCCTCAGAAAGTCACCTTCCCTCTCTGGGCCTGAGATTTCTCATGTGTGAAATGAAAGGATTGGCTTCAATGGCCTACTGGTTTTCCTCAAGCTTTTCCTTGTCCATGCCACTCTCAGGAATTTCAGGGTCATCCTGACCTGTGTCATGTCTCTACATATATCTTCTATTAAGTATCCAAGTAATCCAAACCAGCCATAGATTGTCTGTAAAGACAAAACTTAAACTTTCCTAAACCAACTTCCAATAATAATAGTTCTAAGAGCAGCTAATATTTGTTTGGTGCTTACTATGTGTCAGGCACTGGGCTAAGCACTTTACAATTATTATGTCACTTGATACTCATAACGATCCTGGGAGATAGGTATTATTATTGTCCCCACTTTACAGATGAGGGAACTGAGACAAACAGGGGTAAAGTGACTTGTCCAGGGTCGCATAGCTACTATGCCAAAGGCTAGATTTGAACTTGGGTCTTGCTGACTTTAGGCCTAGCACACTATCTACTGTACTACCTAGTTGTCAACATCTCAGGAAGATATATTCAATTCATAATATTGGTACTATGAAAGTATGAATTTAATCTGAATGCCATATGTTATTATAGAATATCATCAGAGTCATAACTAGAAATATTGACATCTGAGCTAAATTCAGTTCTAGAGAGCAAGAGGTGGAGACCACAGAGTAGAGGGGGAGATCTGAGATAGAATAATTCTTGTGTGTGGATAAGGGTGTCTGGAAGCAGAGACCATGGTATGTGTTTGAGGGAGGAAAGGGTGTGGGGGGAAAAATAAGCTAATTATCTAAATATTGAAGGGCAGAGAGTGACCTAGAGGATTATGGATGATGGCTAATTGTAAGGCTTCTAGAGTGGAGTTAATGCTAAAGGAGAAGAACTTAGCCATAGATGATGTTAGAGGTGGGGCCTGAAAGTCGAGGAGGATAAGGAGCATGCCAACTCCTCTTTATCCCATATATCGGGGGTATAAAAGATAGAGCCATTAGCCTTGGAGAGCATATGAAGGCACCTCACCGAGACATTCTCCAGTAAGGTCTTCATAAGAAAATTAAGTTTCACTGAGGACTAGGAGATGAACTCGTAAACTATCTAGGATCATAGTTAAACCTGGAAAGGACCTTAGAGGTCATCTAGTCAAATCATTTCTTATTACAGGTAAAGAGACTGAGGCTTAAAGGTAAAGTGACTTAACTAACATCATACAAGTAGTAAGTGGCAGAGACAAGACTCAAATGAGGATCCTTGATTTTTTAATCCAGTGATCTATTTCACAGCAATGAAGGTGGGATGGAGAAGATTCGGCAGAAACAGAGGACAAAGTAGGGACCATGAAGAGATAGTACTGAGTTTACTATAAGAGCTGGCAGAAATTGGCATTGGTGGGTATGGGCAAAGCCCTGCCCTTTTGCCAATGATTCTCCCAGAGCAGAGATTCTTAACCTGGAATCCATGGGTCTATTGACAGATGTCAGGGGAGCCATTATATTGACACAATTGGTATCTTTTTACATTCTCTGCATTTTGTTATATATATTTTAAAAAATTATTCTGAGAATGGGTCCACAGACTTCATCAAACTGCCCTAGGGGGTCCATGACACAAAAAGAGTTTAAAGAATCATTTCTATTACTGTACAATGGATCTCTAAGCCATTTTTATATAGGCAGCCTTCTTTACCTTGTTGGAAAGGCAGACTGTAATTAGAATGTGTGAGTAATTGGATCCCAGTAAATGGCATCCCAGTGGTAGTCAAAGGATGAGGGAGTATAATTCACACCTCAAGGGCATAGAATCAAGTCCTGTGGGATGTTAGAATATGGGGCAAAGCCCCAGACACTCCTTGCTTGTTCTGCCTCTGATCATCAGACATCTTCTATCTCTTTTCTAGAACCTAGGGCAAGGCAAGTATCAGGCTATGTAAATTCAGGATTGAACTTCAGTTGTCGACAAGCTCTCCTAAAGAAAAATCTAAATCTTTGAATGAAATCATTCCAGTAAAGGGCCATTGCAATAAATTGCTGGAGTTTGGGTACTTAGTCAAGGATAACATTGCTATGTGATAGACACATACTACATTCAAACACACCGTGGTAAATATCCCCATCATGCAGAAGGACCTAGAAAGCACATAGTTATTCCCAGAGGAATATACTAGATTCTGAAATATTTAGAAAGAGGCTATTTAGCAAGCATATTGACTTAGCATAGAAATGGGAATCAGGGATGAGCTCAAAGGAGCTGGAGAGGGCAATCCTGATTATCCCTGCTACCTTCCTCATCCCCATTTGCTTCTTCCTTCTTCTTTTTCCAACCCCATACTCCAACCTCTTTTCAGAATAAGAAACAGCTTAACAGTCAGGTTTAGTTCTCAACCCCATTTACCATCACACACAGTCCTAAGTGTGGGTGGATGCAAGAGGGGGGGAAGCAGGGAAAGAGTAAAGCCTTTCTCCTATGTCCTGGTCCAGTACAAATTATGTAGAATGGTTCCTTATGTGGGTGGATAAAATAAAGAATTGGGCTCCCTGTGCCATTATTTTAAGAAAGATCCTGTCACATTAAGGTTTATTATGAGGAACAAAAAGCTGGACATTTTGTGTTTTTCTTAGTAAGGAGGAGGTTATTCAGATGTCACCTTTGTTACTCAACAGAGATTTCATCTTTTGAAATCACATAGGAGCTTTTAAAATCCATTTGTACTTTTTTGGTCTTCATTTAGTGGGTTGGGCCTGCAGACAGGTCAGTGGGCCCATGCTTATGTCTTTGGGAGGCATTCACTATGCAACTAAAAGCAGACACATACACTGTCTCCTCTCCCTGGCATCAGAAGAGGAAACAGCATCAGAGAGAAGTTAGTGCTCACAAACTCTGGGGCAAAAGAGAAAGCAGAATAAAAGTATTGAATATCCTCAGAAAAAAGAAAAGCTAAATCCCCCTTGGCCCCTATAGAGGAATTCTGTAAACACAGGATGTGAAATTAGACTGCAGACTTTGTGTTTTAAAAGCAGAGATAACAAAGTAGAATAATCCTAAAAGCTATTGAAGCTCCACAGACTCAAGATTTAAAAATCCCTGGCTTGGAAAGTGGGTCTAACTTACTGTCTGACACAGGGGGGAAAATATATAAACTAAACAAGTAGTTGGGAAAAACTAACATCCCAGCATGAGGTAGCCAAAAGATCTGAAGCCTGAAAGAAGTCTGCTAAAAGAAAAGATGTCTGCTTCCCACCAATAAAGATCAAGGGGAAGGAGAGGGATAACAGAAGCATAGAATTATTTATTTTTAGTGAAGATTTCCTTAATTTCCCCACCTATTTACCCACTCATACAAAAAGGAAGAAAACGCATCTCTAAACGTAGAAAATAACCCACTTAAACAGAGAAAGTAACCCGATATGTCCTCAACAAAAGGATGCCTTATGGAAGTAAATTTGGGTTCTTGAAGGTCAGGCCGATTGGTTCATGCTTTGATGACATAAACTTCAAGAAAATTTATCCGCTATCTAAAGACCAGCCTACCTAAGGACAGAGAAACATCTCACCAGGAAAATGGTGAGAATTACATACAGTCTTGGCCCTGGTAACTCATGAAGTAAAGAAAACTAAAAACTGACACTTCTTATGTGACCTCATCTGCTTCCTCAGAGAGAGTGACAGAAGGATGAAAAGGGGGACAGAGGATACTAAAAATCACGTTGTTTTTCTATAAACATTAACTTTCATAGAATCATAAATTTGGAACTGGAAGGGACCTCAGAGGCCTTCTAGTCCAACCCCTTCATTTTACAGATGAAGAAACTAAAGGAAGTTATATGATAATAACTTTTGATACCTTAAACATGACATGATCAACAAATTCTTCTAGTACTAATAGTAAAAAATACATCTAGTATTTTTAGTAGTAGTTGAGTGGTGTTTCCCCTTTTTTCTTGTTATTCAACTCATTTCAGGTGTATCTGACTCTTTGTGACCCTATTTGGGGTTTCTTGGCAAAGATCCTAGAGTGGTTTGCCATGTTTCCCCTACATATTTGCATCTTCTTTGTGTTTCCCACTACCATTGTAATCTAAGTTTGCACTCATTCATTGCACAGAGGCTACGTGTGTTTTGGAGAGAATGCACCTAAGGTTTATGAGGAGAATATTTTTGTAGCTACTCTGCTCCCTGTGTCATGTCATTAAATGATGTTAGTTTGAATTAAGTTTGTATTCTTGCTCAACTATTATTGGGAAGCAAATCAGTGAAGTTTTATGAGCTCTAGTTTTAAGTCTATGGCTACATAAAGTTACTCCTTTTTCAATTTTGTCTTATTTTCAGATCTTCATTCTCTCCCTCCCATCTTCTCCTCCTATTGAGAATTAAAAAAAAAACCAAACCCTTCTCACAAGCACATATAGCAAATCAAAACAAAATCTTGCATTCACCATGTCAGACATAGGTATGATACATGTAAAGATATTAATATAGATGATAGATATAGATAAACTATAACTATATCTCAATCTATCCTCTGAGGCCATCACCTCTCTACCTTTCTATCAGGTTTCATCAAATGTTTCATCATGACTCCCCTAGAATTATGGTTGGTCATTGTGTTAATCAAAATTTCAAATAGCTTTCTAATGTCATTGACTCACATTCTCAAGTTCCTATTCTGATGTATTTCCCCCAGTATCAGTCACCAGTTAGCTAATAAATATCATCTAACTTGTAAGAATTAATATCTTCTCAACAAGATCATTAATTGGTATCTCAGGATGATTTACACAATTAACATCAATTAGCTTTATAAAATGGATATTTACTGAGAAAATGTGACAATAACAGAAAGTACTATCACACTCACATACTCCAAACCAGGGACACACTGTCTTCTCTACTACCTGGGAAAAATGGGTTCAAACTTAGTGGTTGGTATAGCATTCATTCCACCAAGCTTAATTCTAAATGCAGCATAGTTGATGGACAGTCAGTCTCTTGCTTGCAAAATCCAGTCTCTCAGCTGCCAAATCCAATTTACTGTTGGATTAAATATTGCATTTTGCTCCTCATTGGATTCAGAAGATAGCAAAATACGGTTGAGACACCAGTTCCTGGACCTTTCACGATATCACAAGGTTATAGTCTAATCTATTCCATCTTCAACACTTATTCACTTAAGAGCAAGAGAGAACAAATAAAAAGGAAGCAAAACAGGTTCCTTGTTCAAGGTCACATGTTGGTGTGGGTGGGGAGTTAGGAAGCCAGAATTAGGAGGCTTTTACCACCCCACTACTACTATCTCTCTTCCCATCTAAAGGCTTACAACAATTTGTACCATAACCAAGGATAGAGATTGAGTCTTCACTGTGGGAGTCCTTGGTATGCACAATCATTTCTGGCTAAGCTGCCAATTGAAGTGATACTTTCCAAGCAGACAGGAAATAGTGAAAGAATTACTTCATATGTTCCAATGACCATGTAAAGGATTGCATCAGGCACAGAACTCTACTTGTGCTCGTTAGGACTGAACTTTCATTGACTGGCACCCTGTTGTAAAAAAGGGCTCACGAGAAGTCCATAGATAAGCAAATACATGAAGTGAAGAAATTAATGATAAATTTGTCAAGGTCCTACAAGTTTCCATTATACTGAGAGTTGGTAATTTCAAAATGAAGAAGAGCACAGATGAGTAAAATATAATGGAAAATATATATGACAGGATAAGAAAAGAGACCAAATCAGGTAGACCATTAGCAGCCTCACACCTATATATCATGAACAACTCTTTAAGAAGAGAGTCAGAATGGGGGCAGCTAGGTGGCGCAGTGAGTAAAGCGCCAGCCCCAGAGTCAGGAGGACCTGAGTTCGGTTCTGACCTCAGACACTTAACACCCACACAAAAAACTAGCCGTGTAACCTTAGGAAAGTTACTTAACCCCAATTGCCCTCCAAAAGGCAAAAATAAAGAGAGGGAGAGAGAGAGAGAGTCAGAAGACTCATATTACAAAAAGTACTAACAGCAACATTAATTGTTATGACAAAAAGTTAGAAACAAAATATGTGCTCAACATTTGGGTTCTAGCTGAACTGCTATACATGAATGTAATGGAATATGATTGTGTAGTACTAAATTATGATTAGTAAGAATTCCAAGGAACATGAAAAGAATTATAAGTAATGACACAGGTTGAAGAAAAAGGAATAAAAAAACAAAACTTTAATAAACTGCTACTATAAAATTTAATAAAGACAACACCAAAAAGACTACAGTTTTCTGGTCAAATTCAATGGATAACACTGGTGTGAAATTATTCAAGGTGAAGCATATATTCTTCCTCTTTGCAAACAACTGGTAAATTACAAAAGAATAGGTCAAGTAATGTCATCTACAGTCATCCTAACAGGTGCTTTTTCTTAACTATTCTCAGAAAATATACCTTCAAGGAGAGGGAGTTAGGGAATTTAACAGAGATGGGTGTGTTTTATCAAAACAAAATATTTTGGAATTTTAAATTTTTAAATAATTTAAAGAGGGAATTTGAGGGTATTGTGCATGGCGAGCACCAAATTTCAAAAAAAATTTAATTTACTATGTTGCCACATAACATTCAGTTCAACCAGCATTTATTAAGTTTTTTCTTTGTGTACATCACTGAAAAGAAATAACTATTTACTGATATGGGAGTCATTTCTGAAACACTATTCTGAATGTAGGCTATCAACCAATAAAGGTCAAAATCATCACTAAATTAAGAAGAGATCATTGTGGCAGCTAGGTGGTGCAGTGAATAGAACACCAGCCCTGGAGTCAGGAGGACCTGAGTTCACATCCATCCTCAAGACACTTAACACTTACTGGCTGTGTGGCCTTTGGGCAAATCATTTAACCCCAATAACTCCTCCAAAAAAAAAAAAAAGAAGAGGGCATAGATAAGAAAACATTACCTAGAATTACAACAGGTTGCATTTGACCAGTTCAAATAAGTAGATTGATTTTTAAAAAGGGAAATGGATAAAGAAAAAGATATCAATGGTAGAAGATTGTGGTATTGTGCCACCAGTAAAAGAAAGAATGCTGGATTTAAAATAAAAGGACCTCAATTTCAATCGAGCTCTGCCATTTACTACCTGTGTCACCGGACAAACTACTTCCTCTATCTGGTTCTCAGATTCTCCTAGCCATCCTCCTCTCCAGCCCCCATGAAATAGATGATAAATAAGGTCCTTTCCTGGTCTAAATAAATATTCAAGACCATATTACCATTTCCCATTAAAGTTTAATCTATATAATGAAATCATCACAATAAGACCAACCCCCTGCTCCCCAAGGATTTTACCAGCAAATTCTTGATCTTTTTGCCATGCAGAGAAACATGACAGCCCAGGGAAACACTGGCTTAAAATATAAAGTAATTTGCAAAATGTTACAGAAGAGAATTGTGTAATGATTTGAGCAACATTGCCTCATGAAACCGTTAAGAGCAGGGAAAAAAGGAAAATCTTTGGTATACAAATCAAATCAGGTCATTTCAGGAGAGTATTACTTAAAAAAAAGGAAGAGAGAAATGAAAGAACATTTCTAATATAAAAACACAGAAGAAAAAACAGTGTGAAAAAGCTCAAGGGAATCCAGAACTGTGTCAGTATCATGCAGGGGTGAAGAACTGGATTCAGCCAAAAGGCCGCACTTAAGGATCT
>NW_027187281.1:4711755-4793856 GCF_028583685.1 Petaurus breviceps papuanus | reverse complement strand
TCCAGTAGGGAGAATCAGCTGGAGTTCACAGCTATATATAGGACAGGGAATAGAAAGAGGGGTGACCTTGCAACACTCCCTCTAACTTTAGAGTGCAGTTAAGAACCAGTGCTGGAACCTATAGCTGAGTATAAGGGCAGGGAATGCAGGCTACGGATGAGTCTATAGCTGTCATTTAAACCTTTGCAGTCTTCCATCTAGAGGACAGGGGCTGGGTCTAACAATCTCCTAATATTCTAACCAGGTACAAGTCTGCAGTTGCATTCCTCTGGTCAAAGATAGGGTCAGAAGTCTGAAGAGTATAGACCAGAAAGAAAGTGATCAAGCTGCTCTCCAGGACAGATTACTCAAGGCCCTCTGAAAATGTAAAACTCCTTGACCTGCACCACTCCTGAGATACTTGAAAAATATAGCACACTACCCAAAGCAAATCTAAGTAGAACCCAAGTTAACACTATACAAGGACCCAAACTTTCCTCCAGAAGTGTTTAAAGTCTATCTCAAAAACAAAGTATAATTCAGGAAGATTATGTAAATGAAAATTCACCCAAAATAAAGAACTACTGTGGAGTCAGAGATGCTTAAGAGACAAACTCAGAAAAGGAATAACCCCACATCTACAATAAAAAGTCTCTAAGAAAAATACAGTTTGGCCATAAAATCATTAATAATTCCTGAAATAAATGAAGCAAGAGTTTAAAATAAAGCATTTATATTCTAATGGGAAAGAAGAAACATGTGGCCTTTCAAAATCTCAATGTCATCTGGGCTCAGAGGAGCTGAATGAGTCAGAACACCACTTTATGATCTTAAATGGAAAAAGGAAAGGGAGGAGGAAATGAAGTGAAGAAAGGGAGCAGATGAAGGGCACTTACTCTATCACATAATTTGGACCCACATGTAAATGACTATACAAATAAGGAGAAGGAAGGTAAGAGCATGTATCACTTGAACTTTACTTAAATCTTAACTAGTCAAAGGAGGCCAGAAAATACTGTCAGAGAGACAGACAGAGTCAAAGAGAGGGAGAGAGTCAGAGAGAGGGGGGGAGGGAGTGAGAGGGGGAGAAAGAGAGAAAGACAGAGAGACAGACAGAGAGAGAGAGAGAGAGAGAGAGAGAGAGATTGGTATAGAAATGCATTCACCTAAACAAAGAAATAGGAATAACCTAGGAGAGGTCAAGAAGAAGAATAAGAGGGACAGTAGATTCAGGGAGAAATGACACATTAGAAAAAACATGCTTTACACTTGAAGGTAGGTTGTGTGGAAGGGTTTTAAAATAGGGAAAAAGAAGAAAGACAGGGGAGCTGAAGCAGATTTCATCAAGCATAGGTTGACAGTGCTCAGCAAACTCTCTTATTACTCTCTTTTTCTTTGTAAAAAGGGAAAAAGATGGCAAAGAGAGGAAAATGCATAATAGAATATATAGGGAGGAATACACAATAAATTTGAATGCAACAAACTCAACTCAAAAAGAAAAAATGGTTAGCAGAATGATTTAGGGGGAAAAATCCAACAATATATTGTTCCCTAAGGAAAGAGTATCACAAGGGAGAGAAGATCACAGAAGGTAATATGGACGATTTCAATTGCATATTTTTTAAATATTTTGTACAAGCAAAATCAAAATTAGAAGCAAAACATTTAACTTTGGAAAATCTTTGTATCAGGGGGCAGAGCCAAGATGGCAGAGTAGAAACAGGACTTCTGAGTGGCTCCTGCTTCCACCTACTCCAATACATGTAAAAAAAAAATGACTCAAAACAAACTTTAAAGCTACGGAACCCACAAAGTGACAGAGAGAAACTAATCTCCTGCTGAAGACAGCCCAGCAGGCCAGCAAGAAGGGGCCATCATAGCACCCTAGGAGCAGAGCCCAGCCCCACCTGAGCCCAAGATTTTTGCCTCAGGGCAGCCACAACCAGCCACCAGCTGGATGGACTTCAGGAGAGTGGATCACCGGCAGCTGTAGTGGTTGCCAGAATTATCAGCCCATAGATGCTAAAGACAAAGTGAGAGGTCAGTGTGAACCTTGGGAACAGGGAGTCCAGGAATGAGGTCCGGCCTCTGCCCCCAGAGGGAGAAGCAAGTGAAGTGCTGCAGCTGCTGCCACATGGCTGCTTCGAAGCTCCTGGCCTGCAGATTGTAGGGGGACCAAACAATCAGTCTGAGGGGTAATCACTCTTGCTTTAACCTGCTTGGATCTGGATCACTCTCTAGGGTGGAGGAACTGGGTTGCATGACCAGTGAGCCAGAGCGCGCTGAGGCTTTAGAGAAGGCAACCAATTAATAATTCCAGCAGCTGAGAAAACTCCAGTGATTTGGGACAAAGCTCTCCATTCTGGAAGCAGAGTTCTACTATGGCAAAAAGCTCAAAAGTCAAGTAATTGAGTAGCAACATGAGCAAGCAAAGGAAGCAAAGCAACCTCAGCAATCTGACCTTAGACTCCTATTTTGGGAACAAAAAGATCAAAGCATGGAACAGGAGAAAGACAACTAAGTCAGAACTCCTGTACCAAAAGCTTCCAAGAAAAATATGAGCTGGTTACAGGCCATAGAGGACCTTAAGAAGGATTTTGAAAACCAAAGAAGAGAAGTGGAGGAAAAATTTGGAAGAGAAATGAGAATGATGCAAGAAAATTATGAAATGAGAGTCAACAACCTGACTGAAGAAAATAACACCTTAAAAAATAGACTAACTCAGATGGCAAAAGACGCTCAAAAAGCCAATGAGAAGAATGCCTTAAAAAGCCAATTTGCCAAATGGAAAAATAATCTCAAAAGCTCACTGAAGAGAATAATTCCTTCAGAATTAGATTGGGGCTTATGGTAGCTAGTGACTTTATGAGAAATCAAGATACTACTAAACAGACCAAACAAATGAAAAAATAGAAGGTAATGTGAAATATCTGACTGGAAAAACCACTGACATGGAAAATAGATCCAGGAGAAATAATTTAAAAATTATTGGACTACTTGAAAACCATGATCAAAAAAATAACCTAGAAATCATCCTTCAAGAAATTCTCAAGGAAAATTGCCCTGATGTTTTAGAACCAGAGGGCAAAATAGAAATTGAAAGAATCCACCAATCACCTCCTGAAAAAGATCCCAAAAAGAAAACTCCTAGGAATATTATAGCCAGGTTCCAGAATTCCCAAATCAAGGAGAAAATATTACAAGCAGCCAGGAAGAAACAATTTGAATGTTGTGGAAACACAATCAGGATAACCCAGGATCTGGCAGCTTCTACACTGAGGGATCGAAGGGAATGGAATATGATATTCTGGAGGGCAAAGGAACTGGAATTAAAACCAAGAATCACCTACCCAGCAAAACTGAGTATCATGTTTCAGAGGAAAATATGGTCCTTCAGTGTAATAGAGGACTTTCAAGCATTCATGATGAAAAACTAGAGTTGAATAGAAAATTTGACATTCAGTTACAAGAAACAAGGGAAGCATGAGAATGTAAAAAGGGAAAAGAAATCATAAGGAACTTATTAAAGTTGAACTATTTACATTCCTACATGATAAAATGATAATTGTAACTTAAGAAACTGTTCTCAGTATGAGAATAGTTGAAGGGAATGTAAATGTGTGTGTATGTATATATACACACATGCAAATACATACATACATATATGTCTATGTAGGAGGGTATATGGGCATATGAATATATATGTGATTGTGTGTATATACATATGTCTATGGGTATACACAGACAGAGGGCAAAGGACCAATTGAATAGGAAGGGATGATATTTAAAAGGTGAAATTGAGAGGTGAAAGAGGTATATAATGAGAGGAGATGGGGAGAGACAGAATGGGGTAAATTATCTCATATAGAAGAGGCAAGGGAAAACTGTTACAAAGGAGGGGAATAACAGTAAGGCAAAGGGGAATAAGTCAACCTTATTGTCATTGAATTTGGCTTAGGGAGGGAATGACATACACACTAAATAGGGTATCTCACCCTACAGAAAAGTAGAAAGGAAGGGAATGAGAGGGGGGATGATGGAGGAGAGGGCAGGTTGGGGGGAGGGAAGTTGGAAGCACAGACTTTTGAAAAAGAACAGGGTCAAAGTAGAGAACAGAACAAGTGGGGGGAGGGATAGGATAGAGGGAAATATAGTCAGTCTTTCACAATATATTCACTATGTAAATGTTTTGCATAGCTACCCATGTACAACATATATTGAATTGCTTATCTTTCCAGTCAGGGTGGGTGACAACAGAGGAAGAGAAAGAATCTGGAATTCAAAGTTTTAAAATCAAATGTTTAATATATACATATATATATATATATATATATATATATGTGCACCTGAGAAATAAGATATACAGGCACTGGGGCATAGACATCCATCTTGCCCTACTGGAAAGTCAGAGGAGGAATGGGGGAAGATATAGGAGAGAGCAGATTGGGGGAGGTGGTATACAATGGGATCACTGTTTCGGGATGGTGGGTAGGGGAAAGATGGGGAGAAAATTCGTAACTCGAAATCTTGTGGAAATAAATGATGTAAAGTAAAAATAAACATAAAATTTAATTTTAAAAAAAGAAAATCTTTGCATCAAACTTCCCTGATAAAGTTCTTATTTCTAAGCTATGTAAGAAACAGATTCAGATTTATATAAAAAGTGATGATTCTCATTAAATCAATGATCAGATGATATAATGGACAGTTTTCTAAAGATGAAGTCCAAATTATCAATAGCCTTATGAAAATGTTATATAAATCTGCTAGAAAATGCAAATTTAAAAATTTCTGAGGTTTACTACACAGGTTTCCAAGGTGACAAAAAGAGAAGAAAATGACAGATGTTGAAAGAGCTTTGGGAAACCAAGTACATTAATACACTGTAGGTTAAACTGTGAATTGGTCCAACCATTCTAAAAAGCAATTTGGAATTGTAAAGAAAAAGTTACTAACTTGTGTGTACCCTTTGAACTATCAATGCCACTAACAGGCTTATTATACTTCACAAACACCTTACTATAGAATTAGGAATTCTAACCAAGAAAATTCCAGATAAACCCAAAAAGACTCTTGAACTATATGTATTAGAACCCTGAGAATAGGTTATAGAATAGCAGCCCACATTATATAAACAAACAATTTTAAAGAATTGAGAATTCTGTTCAATTCAATTACCAAAAAAAGATTTGAGAAAACCAGTGATAAAGCGTGCTACACACTCTGTGACAGAGAGATGACAGCCGTGGGATGCAGAATGAGGCAGATATTTTTGGACATGATCAATGCAGGGATTTGTTGTACTTGACCATGCACATTTGCTACAAGGGTTTTGCTTTTCCTTTTCTCCCCCCTCTTCAATGGGGATGAGGGAGGAATAAAGAGGTTAAGAACAGTATCCACCTGAAACAAGAAAGCAAAAGGAATGGGGAGGCTAGGTGGTGTAGTGAGTAAAGCATAGGCCTAGGAGTCAGGGGGACCCGAGTTCGGTTCTGGCCTCAAACACTTAATACCCACACAAAAAAACTAGCCATGTAACCTTGGGCAAGTTACTTAACCCCAATTGCCCTCCAAAAGGCCAAAAAAAAGCAAAAGGAAGGATAGACATAGTCACTGACAAGCAGGAGAGCTTTGAAAGTTATATGTTGAATGTAGTATATACTTTAAAATAAAAACAAGCTCCATATCATAATCTATTTCATGTACAATATTCAACTATTCCACAACAAATGTAAAAATGCTCATTTTATTTGTTGTTTCTTAGGATTGGAATTTTTCTAATTTTATATAAAGGATCACTGAAGACTTGGAACTAAAAGAAATAGATATAAGCCTCTTTCAGAAAAAAATGGAGCTGGATATTCTGGAAATGATACAGGCAGATGAGGGATTATACAATAAATAAAGGGAAAAAAAGAAACAGTGGTGGTCAGTGACTCCCTGAGGAGAAGTTTTGAGTCCATAATTTATCAACCTGATAACAATATAAAGGTCTGCTATTTTCCAGTGGCATATATTTAAGCCGTAACAGTGAGCCTCCCAAGACTTGTCAAACTTGTTGACTACTACCTACTTCTGATGATTCACATGAACCAGACCCAAACAATACTGTCAAAAGAAAGAGGCATAAAGTGTTCTAAAGATTATGAAAGACCTGAAACCCTTAGAGCCACAAAGAATATTTTCATCACTGCTGTTCAATGAGAGCAAAGGATTCAGAAAAGAGAGGTAAGTATGGGAAGTGTACAATGGAAAAAGAAGATACTCTCTGGGAATGGAATTTGGATTTTAGAAGCATAGCTTTGCATATAGGAATAAGAGGCTAACTGGGGAGGAGAGTGGAGAGACTCTAACTAAAACTATTAAAAATTTATTTGTCTAAAGCAGGGGTTCTTACCCTGGGCCTCACAGACATGAAGTTGGAAGGGGAGGGGGGGAATCACATCTTTGTTTTAACTAACCTCTGACTAAAATTTATTATTTTCTTCCATTACGAATCTTAAAAACAATTATTCAGGTAAGAGGTCCATTAGCTTTATCAGACTATTAAAAAGAATCCATAAAAAAAAAACTCTGACCCAGAATTCTAGTCAAAAGTTATTTATAGAAATAAGGAAGTGGCAAGGAGAAAATTCCATATATGAGCACACATGTGTATGTACATGCATGTGTGCATGTGTGTGTGTTTTATCTTTCAATATTATTTACCCTTACAATGTGGTGTTATTCTATAACTTGCTGTTATGGTTCTAAACAATTATAGTTCATGAGTTTCCCCAGGTTTTTCTAGAATTCTCTCTTTCATAATTTCTAAGACTACGATAATTTCATCCTCAAAAGACAGATGAGCTAATAAAAGGAAATCCAATTCTTCATCATCTTATCACCAACAAGGAAAAATTGTATTCTGAGATTCAAATGAAAGGAGTCTGGAGCAGGGTGGGAGTGAACATTGCCTCATAGACTCTTGGAGGAAAAATGAAGAAAGCCAAGTATATAAAGTCTATAGATATGGCTATAGATATATATCTGCATGTGTGTGTTTCTGTATGCTTGTGTGTGTGCATACAAGCATATAGATATATATGCTATATAGATATGGATAGGCATTGATTTGGATGCACACATCCACAAAGTTTGATACCATAAAGAGTAACCACAATGTAGAAAGAAGGACTTGTTTTGTTCTGACAAAGCAGGACATGGTGGTGGTAAAACTTCATTGTATATTAAGAAGATACGCTCATGTTAGGACATCCAAGATTCTGTCACTTGCCACTTGTGTTACTCAGGGCAAACCTCCTTGGGTCTCATTTTCCTCATTTAGCAAATGAAGGGGTTGAACCAAATGACCACTAATGTCTCTTTAACTTCTAGATCTAACATCTTATCCTATAAATAAGTAGTGGAAGTTCAAATCCGGCCTCAGACACTTAACACAAAAAACTAGCTGTGTGACCTTGGGCAAGTCACTTAACCCCAATTGCCCTCCAAAAAGCAAAAATAAAATAAAATAAGTAGTTGAGATGATGAGGGCAATTTTGGTTAAGACCATTGGAAGTAGAAACTATCCCATACAGACTACCTGGATAGAAAGGAAATAGATGAAGAAACTGAGAAACTATGGAACAGAGGCATGATAGTGAGGAGGCTTCAATTATTCATTCATCTATGAAAGCTATCTCTCTGCCAAAAGCAGAGTGACAAATCATCCCTTAACTTGCCTTAATGATAATTTTATGCTCCAAAAGGTAGATGAACTTATAAAAGGAAATCTAATTCTTCATCTTCTGGGATTCAAATGAAGGGAGCCCGAGTGGGCAGTGGTGGGAAATTCCCATTAACTCATAGTAATAGAAGTAGTACTATAGTAGTATAGTAAAATAGTAGTACATAGTAGAGAAAGTAAAAAAAAACAGGAATAATTAGGTATGTGGATTTTGGGAAAGCTGATTTCAAAGTGTTTAGAGAAAGGATAGATAGGACCCCATGAATTAAAATTCTACCAAAGAAGCCACCCCAGAAGGGAGATAAAGCTCTAAAAAGTGAAATTATGAAATGAAAGAGAAATTATTCAACTGAGAAGAAAAAGAGAGAGCTGTCCAAGAAATACCAGTGTGGATAAAAAGAAAACTCAGCAATCCACTTGGCTGGAAAAAAAAACAGGAGATGGTAGCAGAGGCAGCTAATGGAGGATGTCATGGTCTTATAAAAGTTGTGAATAAAGTTTGGGACTGCTAAAGGTCAGAATGAGCTGAGACTGGTGAGAAACATGAAGGACAACAAAAATGTTGTATTAAGTTATTTTGGTGAGAGTATTAAAAATCAATAGAATTAGGGATGGCTGGGTGGCACAGTGAATAGAGCACTGGCCCTAAAGTCAGGAGGACCTTAGTTCAAATCCAACCTCAGACACTTAACATGTATTAGCTTTGTGACATTGGGCAAGTCACTTAACCCTAATTGCCCTGCCGCCCCCTCCCCCAGCAAAAAATAAATAAATAATCAATAGAATTGCTGTTTGGTTTGGATGGAAGATGATGTTACACTCCAGTGGTGGTAGAAACCCAAAAATACAAGGGTACATGGTGGAGGTCTGGCTCAAAAGAATTTGAACACTCAAGCCTTCTTTCAGTCCAAGTAGCAAGTCTATTAAGACACTGATTGAGTGGACAAGATTCCTAGTGAGTCTGCAATATTTGTGACTCAAATACAAGCAGGTCAGATTCTTAAGGGTAAGATGATTTTATACATAATGAGGGTAAGATTGATTTTATATAGAAAGACTCTGGGAAGATCTGGAAGGGATCAAGGACTGGCAAGTAGCCTGGGATGTTGTGGAGGTAACAAAGAAAGGGGCCTGGATGGGATTAAAGAGAGTCAAGTAAATTAATTAAGTAGTCAAGGTGGGCTGGGATGAGACAGATGCCTCAAGTGAATGCCAAGGACTGGTTCCCTAAATTTGTGGAAAAGTTCAAGGATCCTTGTTAGGTGTCCCATTACTCCACCAGCCCCATCAGTGAGACAGATGCAAGCTAACCACCAACAAAAAGAAAAACTGCTGAACTCTTTTATTTTGCTTCTATTTTCTCAGCTGAGATGAATAATCATGGGATTGAAAAGAACCTGGGGAGGGGGGAGTAACTAATGGGTAATTGATGTCCATGCTAAATTAAGAGACAGTGAGAGCACCTAAGTACCCTGGATGAATTCAAATCACCTAGCCCTGATGAACTACACCCTTGGTCACTGAGAGAATGATCAGACCAACTTGTTGAACCATTCTTAGAGATAAAGACTATAGAGATCAAAGACATAGAACAGGATTAAAGAAGGACAAATGTTCTCCCAGTTTTCCAAAATAAAATAATTATATCTGAAAACTGTAGGCCAATGGGTTTATCTTTGATTCTTGGAAATTTTCTACAATGTTTTATTAAAGGGACAATTAGTTAACATTTACAAATGGAAACTGATTACAAAATGGCATGGTTTCATGAAAAAGTTATGCCAGACTGACCTTTTCCTTCAAGGTTACTAAGCTGGTTTGCATCATTCATCTATTAAGCTCCTGCTATGCTAGACACCATAAAGATAAGAATTGCAATGTAGACACAAGAATGAAATAGCTCCTGCCTTCTAGTAGTTTACATTCTATTCAGTGAGACATAATAAATACAAAGTGATTGAGGGTGGTAGAGTGCTAGCAAAGCTAGGGAGATCAGAAAAGTCCTCATATAGAACAGTCAAAACTGAAGAACACTGTTCTTGGAGATGGGAAAATAAGTGCCATATATGGGGATCAGAAAGAAGTCAAGTAAAGTATAGAAATAGGAGTTGTTATTCAGTCATGTCAGTTGTGTCCAACTCTGTGGCCTTTTTGGGGATTTTCTTGGCAAAGATACTAAAGCAGTTTGCTGTTTTCCTCTCCAGCTCGTTTTACAGAACAGGATTAAGGCAAACAGGGTTAAATTATTTGCCCAGGGTCACAGAGCTAATAAGTTTCTGAGTTCAGATTTGAACTCAGGTTTTCCTGACTCTAGGCCCAGTGCTCTATTCACTTATGCCTTCTAGCTGCCCTAGAAATGGGAGCTAGTCAAGTTGATATAGACCAAGGTGTACAGGTCTCTTTTATCTTAAATGAAGAAATTTATGTTTGCTATTAAGAGCGATAAGGAGGCACTAGAGTTAATAAGATGGGGAGAGATATTATCATACCTGTGCTTTAGGAAAATTATTATGGCACTACGTGAAGAACAGATTGGGATGGAGAGAGATTGAATGTGGAGAAACCAATTAGAGGGCTATTGCAATAATCAAGGTGAGAGGTGAAATGGTCTGTCATAGGGCAGTGATTGTGAGTGAAATGAAAGGATCATATGTAGGAGATACTGTAAAGGTTAAGTAAGATTAGATATATGGGGTGAATGAGAGTTAGGAGTCAAGGATGACCTTGGATTTGGGAGCCTTCTTTCATGGATCTCCACCCATCTCCTGCCTCCTTACTGTGGGTTTTCCCCAGAGATCTATCTTGGGCTCTTTTCTTCATTCTGTCTCTCTTTAAGATTTCATTGGTTCCCATGTGTATAATTTTATGCAGATAACTCCCAAATCAATATATCCAGCATGATTTTCTCTTGACTTCCAGTAATAGATCATTGATTACTTGTTAGATGTCTCCTACTAGATTTCCCATAGACATCTCAAATTCAACATGTTCACAACAGAGCTCATTATCTTCTCCCTAAATCCTACCCTCCTTCAAACATTCCTATTTTTCTTGAGAGCACCATTCTTCCAGTCACTCAGGTTCCTAACCTTGGAGAATTCTCTCACTCTTCTGTCTCCCTCATCCTTTATGTCCAAACAGTTGTCAAGTCTTTTCAATTCTACCTCCACAACATGTTTTGTATCTGACTCCCTTCTCTTTGTTCACATGGCCATCACCAAAATTCAGACTTTCACTTTTTTGCCTAGACTTTTGGGACCACTTCATTATTGATTTCCATGTTTCCTCTCTCCTCCAACCCCATACAGTTTATTGTCTACACAACTACCAACAAAACATTACTATGGAATGGATCTAATCACTTTGTTATTATTGGATCACAGAGTCATAGATCAAGAACTGGATAGGACATCAGAGGCCAATTACAAACATTTCAGCCTAGCATTTAAGGTCCTCCAAAATCTGACTCTAACCTTCGGTTCTACCTGTATGTCACTATCTTTCACTTATTTTATGTGGGTACATAGGAATGTAGTTTTAAATGAACTTGAGAATGGTAAAGCTGAAAGCTAATAGGTTTTATTTTTCTTTTCACTTGTAGCATAAACATCTCTTAACCTCATAAACTATCTCCGAATGCATAGTCAAACAATGATCGTGCCCCCCAATACAGCAGCAATCCCATGTACCAATTTTGATATGAAATTAAGAAATTTAACTAATCTAGAAAATAGAAATTGTTCCATTATAAAATTGTCAAGTTAATTTCTCATTATCAGTAATAAAAATACAAACATTTTAAGTAAATAAGCAAATTGATACACAGCATCTTAGAATACATAGAATATAAATCAAACACTAAAATATGAAGAACATTTTAAAGGTACTAAGGATCATAAAAGATATGTAAGTCAGCTAGGTAGCACAGTGGATAGTGTTATAGTTAGGAAGACCTGAGTTCAAATCTTGTAGCAAATACTTGCTTGCTATGTCACTTAACCTTTGTCTACTTCGATTTCCTTATCTGGAAAAGGAAGATAATAAATGCACCTACCTTCCAGGGTTATTATGAGGATTAAGCTTTGCAAACCTAAAAACTCTACATAAAAGCAATAATAAAAAGCAATTCTGGGGTAATAAAAATAAATTTATTTCTGAATTCTCCTCTTAATTAAATCAAATTTTGTTTCCAATTAATTAAGAACTTACAAGTGTAACTGCTGAATTGTTTGTGGTACTCTTGGAGAAATCATGAAAAATTTCCCAAAGACTCAAGATACAAAAATGTCTCCATTTTTAAAAAGGAAGGAAATGAGCATACTATAAATTGTAGATCACATGCTTTTATCCCATCTCAAACATATTCTAGAATGGAGTCTTAAACAGATGGTTTAGGAGCACTTAGGAATGGAACTAGTTAGCACTAGGAAGCAGCAGGGGTTCTCTGAAAATAAGTCATGCTATGACTAATGTGGAAATAATTTTAATATGATTGTAAACACTATAGCCTATATCAGATTGCATGCCATCTTGGGGAGGGGTTAGGGAAGGAAGGGGGGAAATTTGGAACTCAAAATCGTATAAAAGTGAACGTTGAAAATTAAAAATAAATAAATAAATTTGAAAAAAGAAAAGTCATGCTAGATGAATCACAGGTCCAGACCCCCCAAAAAATATTATGAGAGAAATATCTCTTCTCTTAGTTCATTTAGTAGGTGGCTGCTGCCAAATTATATTCACAACACAAAATTTATAGAGGAAAAAAATCTAGGTTTTATTATTATGCTCAAGCAGATGTTCAAGCCTCAGAGAAAACCTAAATGATCATTAGGATTCTAACATTCTTATAGGCAAAATCATGTCAGAGTGTTTTTTTACATATTGCAAATTTTTATATTCCTCTTAAGCCATAAAAGTTAAATAAATAAATTCATAATAACAAACTTCCTTCATTGTCATAATAGTTTAACAAACTTAGATAAGCAGAATCATAATCTTATACATTCCCTAAGGAAACAAACTTCATCAAGCATAGTCTATAAGTAAACTAAATCAAGTTATAGATTAAACTACATTTAGAGAATTCACAAATAATTTGGTTGAGAGGGAAAATTTACATGTCACCATGTCACCATTAGCCAAGAAGGCTTAATGTCAAAGAAATCCTTCCTTCCTAGCTAGGAGAGTTAAATAATTAAAGCATTTTATCTATCTATCCATCTATCCAAGAAAGATCAGTTTCTCCTTATTTCATGAGTCATATTTTGATCAGGTAAGATTAATATTAACAGAAGACAGACTTTCACTTAACCAAGAGTTACAGGAGGAATGACCCTGAGCCCTGAACAATAAAAAAGAATTAATAAAAGGAAACCAAATATTCCAATTAAAAAATAGAAAGTGTTCTACTTAAGTAGATATACATAGATATGTATATAGATACAGAGTGAGAGTGACTTAGTTTTAAAACAATTTGTATGGAAAAGACCCAGCATTTCTATTTGACTAACAAATTCAATATGTGCCCAAGATACTATGTGACTTTCAAAAAAAAAAAACGAGTGCCATCTCAGACTGAAGTAACAGAAATATACTGAATTAAGGATTTTGTGATTGACTAAATGAATGTACTTTGTTGAAAACTATGTGACCACTTTGGTGAAAACTATGTGACCTTTTTAGTGATAAGTAAGTTGTTGAGTTGTATGACATGGTGAATGCTGTATTTTGATTTTCTATTAATGTTTTGCTCCTATCTGTTACTGAATAAATAGAATGTTCACTATACTAAGCAATCAGAACCTTGAAAGCTGTCCATAGCAGCATTCCTCTGGAAAGCTGCTCATGCTTGGCTTTACAGATGGGACCCTAAAAGATTCCAGTGTTGTTTGCTCAGTATCACACAGACAAGTATGATCAGAGATGACCTTTGAACCCTCATCTTTCTGAAGCTAATGCTCTCCTCCCATCTACTGCTGGACTTCTCCTTGGGGTAAAGACTGTTGTTTCCATTTCACAGATAAGAGCTTCCAACAATTAGCTCTGTCTGAAAATGGAAGGCCAAAAATTATTGCAGAAGAACATTTGGCTGAGAATCAGACAAGCTACATGTGAGTCTTGGCTTTCACTAGCTATGTGACCTTGAGCAAGTTACTTATTGTTTCATGACCCAAGGTTTATTTATCAATAAAATGAATCTTTTTGACTGATTAGCTGAGCTCTAAGGTCCTTTTCAGCTCTAAATTTATCATCCTGTAGAATAAGCTACATCTTGACATAGTGAGATAACTTAGGACAGAAACTGGATGCCCAAATCACAATCTCCCCTAGCAAATAGGTCATCAGGCCAGAGAGAAAAGGCATCAGAAGAAAGATAGTGCCAGTTTTGTTTAGCATTGTCACAGGTGCCAAGGAACATTCTTTGATCAGCATTTTTCTGCAAAGCAGGATTTCAGGGAACCATTCACTGGTTGAGAAATGAGGTTCATTTGCATTTAGAATATTGCTGCATGCAGTACTTGATGTTAATCTCTTCTAAAAGGTTTGGGGTGAATGTGCCTTCAGAGGAGGCATACCTATAAAGCAATGGGATCCGAGCCACATAACAAAATGAATGGATGGATAAGTAAATGAATGAAAACAAAAAAAGAATTTATGAAGTACTTACTAAGAGCCAAGCACTATGCTAAGTACTAGGGATATAAATATTGAGGTAAAAACATCCTCTGCCCTCAAATAACCTCAACTGCTTTAATTCTCATCTTTTCTAGTTGCAAATATTAATACAAATAATAAATGTACAGTATTACAACAATGGCACATAAAGACATGAATTCAAATCATGAAGACAGAACCACTGTCATTTCATATATCAACATACAGTGATTAATTATGCATACAGTAGCATTCAGACTTTTGAGGCATACCATATCAATGGATTGAATAATTTCATAACGATATTTTTATGCAAATATAAGGTTAAGATAAAAGCCATATTAGTTTTATAAGTCTGTTACACATCAAAAAAAAGACTAAACTAAAAAATGCACTATAAATTCCACAAAATTGTTTGTGTTTCTAAACAAAGATCTTCTGGAGAAGAAAGGGGGGGAAAGCAAACAAAATGTGTTTCGAGAATGGAAGGATAAAATCTCCTCCTGGATCACAATTGACCATAGCAAAAAATGCTAAGTGGAAAATGTTTGCTGCCACTCATACTGCTAACCTGTGGCAATATCCATTTGAACACAACACTCTCAATAAACTACAGGCAAACTAGATTATCTCAGGATTCACTATCACTAAAAAATAAAGTCTGAAGAAAAAAATTCTTCCTTCAAAATTTTTCTCAAAGAAAACTGCTAACATACAATTTAAGCTATAAACCTGTCAGTCTGTAGAAAAAAAGCTTGTATTTTAACCCATTCCAAGCCAGAAAAAGAAAAACAAACCTTAAAAATGTGCTTTTTTAGAACTGATGCCTGAAGTTTTCAGTAGTCATTCACTTCAATAACTTGTCAAGCTTAAAGTGTCAGATAAAAATTCTACCTAAGTATGATCATGCAAGGAAAAAAATGGGCCACGTTTGTGGCAAAATATTGCAGAACCACAGGACTGCATTAAAATGTGTCCATGGTTTTAAAAAAAACAGAAAAAATAACAATTTCTTAGAAAAATAAGTGAAGTTAGTGTCTCATTCTTGCAAACAGGTTCCCATATATAAGAGAGTGGTGTGTGCTATGTTGTGCCCATGTAGGTTATGTGTCTCTCATTCTGTCTATATTTAGCTTAAGGGGAAGCATGAATATCTTTCTATGATCTCTTTCACACAACTTTCTCCAAAGGAGACTTTGATTCCTCCCAAGGAAGCAAGAAATTGGGACAAAAGGCTGGCCACTCTGTTATCCTCAGAGAGGATAGTCAACCTGACTAGAATTACAATTATCTTCCCCCTTAAATATTGTTAGTCTAGGGGAAATAATTTTTACATTCAAACTGCAATTCTGATTGCTGTCCCTTAATAGAGGAGTGCCCCCAAATTATATATCTAAGGCTTGACTCTCTTCCGGCAAAATGCTACCAACATAAATTCAGGAATAATCATTTAGTAAACATGTATTTAACACCTATTATGTACCAGGCATTGTGCTAAGTGCAATACTAAAATAAATTTTGTGTATAGTACTATACTAAAAGATATTTTGTACTTTATATAAATATAAAAAGAAAGATAGTCCCTGACCACAAGAAGCTTATGGTATAACTAGGGAAGGTAAAGGAAGCTGAAAAGGGAAAGCAGGGAGGTACTTGGAGCTGGGTTTGATAGAGTTCAGTTCAAGGAGTGCAAGCTGGTGGGAAATGAAGAATTCATACATATTGAATAACAAATAAACTCATTTTTTCTTATTAGTCATCTTCAGTCAGTCATATCCAACTCTTCATAACCCCATTTGGGGTTATGCTGGCAAAGATACCAAAGTGTTTTGCCATTTCCTTCTCCAGTTCATTTTGCAGATGAGGAAACAGGCAAACAGGGCTAAGTGATTTGTTGAGGGTCACACAACTAATAAGTCTCTGAGGTCAGATTTGAATTCAGGAAGATGTCTTCCTTACTCCAGACCCAGCACTCTCCTACTGCACCACCTAGTTGCCCTTTATTCAAGCCAATAAAAATAAGAAAAGGAAAATAGATGATATGCCAGAAAATATATACAGTAAACAAGCTGGCAGTAAGATATCTTAGTTCAACCAAAAGAGAGAATCCCAGATTTCATGCAAGGAAGAATTCCCTGCTGTCTGATATAGTAAGCTAGGAATCAGAACATTACTGAGTTGTCAGTTCTTCTTCATATTTTTCCCATCAGGGACCTTGAACCATATGTCTTTTTTTTTTCAAAGCTAGAAGCCAGAAGGCCAGGATCTCTCTTCTCCCAAATTCTTAGACAACTTCTTCCTCACCTATGCTTAGTGCATTGAGCCTTCTCCAGCAATGAGGAAAGTCTTTAAGGTCATAATAAGGGGAGAAAGATCACATGAGGGTGTGATAGCCAAGGAGGAGAACTGGGGTCCATAATGTTGTAGAGATGTTGAATGAGGCCATAGGTGAGTAGATTAACACACCCCTTCCAGAAAAAGTGGCAAAAAAATCTGGAACTAGAAGAAAGGGAGTGAAGAAAAAATAGACAAGCATATGGATAAAAATTAATGTATAAATGAACTTGTGCCACTAAGTCAAAATGTGCTGAATATATAAAATGGTATTGTAAATACATAATAGATATCTCCCTAATCTCATTTATACCTCAGTACTTCAGAGGGTATATGATTTGTCATCATTGTGGATGGCAACAGATTACAATTCCTGCATGTTTTTTTTTTAATTTTTATTTTGCTTTTTGGAGGGGGGGGTGGGCAGGGCAATTGGGGTTAAGTGACTTGCCCAAGGTCACAGGGCTAGTAAGTGTTAAGTGTCTGAGGCCAGATTTGAACTCAGGTCCTCCTGACTCCAGGATGGGTGCTCTAGCCACCCCTCCTGCATACTTTAATAGGTCATCCCTGTAAATTGTTTCAAATGAAAAAAAAGTTATTATCTGAGGACCTCTGAATGAACTTAGCTAAATTCGTTCTCAGAAAACAGTCATTGAATCCTACCCATTTTGTAAGCCCTACCTGAAGTTGGGCTCTGCTGGCGTAGGTTTTGGGAGCTCATAGTTACCACTACAGTATGATAAATTCATTAGCAATGATAGTTAATTCCAAGAGAAAAGAGAATTCTTGAGTTCTTGGAAAGAACTGCATTTAGCCAAAACACCGACTCTGAGATATGCCTCAGGAGATAACAGATAGCCCAGGAAGATGACAAGCCTCTTTCTACCGTCACATTATAACATTGATGAAATAAAATTCCATTCTATTTCTACATATAGTAGAAAGGAAAGAAAAACGTGATGTAGAGTGTGTCAGAAATGCTTTCTGTTAAAACTTGAAAATTCTGGAATGGGTAATATTAGAGCCCTAGATTCACACCCAGTCAATCCTATTACACTGAATCCTGTAATAGCGACATTCTTAAATGAAAATGGGACTGACCTCATGATACTCATTATACACTGGTGGAATGATCTTCCTTGAACAAATTCCACCTGCGGTATGGGGGGCAGGCTTTTTACGTTGGCACTAACTGAAAAAGGGACCTGGAAAAAAGCTGCTTCCACAAATAACCAGGTGCAGAAAGTGGCATCAGCAGTGACAAGGAAGCTAAAATTGATCTGCAAACTGGCCTTTAAATATCCAAGGAACCTTGAATAATGGAACTAGATGAAAAATAAAACAGATATTGGATTAGGAAAGCAAGTCAGTTTAGCAACAGACAGTGGTATAGGTGAGACTCAGTAATGAAAAGCAGTGTGAAAGTCAAAACAATGATGTGAGAAAGAAAATGGACGTCTTAAAGGGCAAATGTCTCCATTGAAATCTGATCATGGTCAGAATTCAGGGAAGAAGGCAGAAGAAATTGAGCGTGGAGCTTATCTAGAACGTCAAGCTTCACTTCATTAAATGATGTTTATTTCTTTCCATGTTTCTGACTCAGAAACCTTTGGGTTATAATCAAAATGAAGACATTGGATAAGCACAGTTTTATTTGTCTGTGGAGCACTTTTTATGATGGAGATAGGAAAGACATAAATCTTCAGGAAGCAATTTAATTTTATTAAGGAGGTAATGTGGGTTAAAGTAGTTTTTAAAATGTAAAAACATTCTACAGATATAAGAACCCATTACTACGGTTTTTTTTATTTAGAACTTTGATATCAAATTAAACAAAGAGGCAATAATTTCAGGAGGATTAAAAACAATCCTTTTCTATTAGTCTACACTGGATGTTTGCAGTATTTAAAGAATGGTGTGACTGGAGACCAC
Organism: Petaurus breviceps papuanus; assembly: GCF_028583685.1. NCBI lineage: Eukaryota > Metazoa > Chordata > Mammalia > Diprotodontia > Petauridae > Petaurus > Petaurus breviceps. The sequence continues at coordinate 4,775,228 of NW_027187281.1, read as the reverse complement.
AGAAAGAATTCAGAAAAGCAAAAAATGAAAAAAATAAACTAAATCAAACAACCTTCCCCACTCTGAGAGGTATTCACACTAGAAAGCAACTTCTTTTTGTTTCCCCATCTGTTTACTCTTATCTCTGGGCTCAACATGCAAATGAAGATACATATGCCCCATAAATTCATTCTTTTTCTTAAGACATTTCTCATTGAGAGCCAGATGAGGTATTTCTGAGTGGCTCTTGGTAAAAGAGATGTGACAGGATTTTGGTACTTCAGTCTCTCCAGGACTACCTTAGGGCCTAGATTCAGGTTACTCCATACTGGGTCATTATGCCCCTATGGTCCTCTTAGATATGCCTATTGTTAGCAAATCATTTAATATTCATTCCATAAAAAAGCAAAGCAGTTGAATTAGGAAAAGTATGGCAGTGCCTAACAAGAATAGGAGTGGATTTTGCCCATGATACTTAAACAGCACTAATCATAATCCCTTCCCCAAGGTCGTTTTCTTTTACTTTTTTTTTTAAGCAATTGGGGTAAAGTAACTTGCTCAAGGTTACATGGCTGGGTGTTTCTGGGTGTGTGCTAAGTGTCTGAGCTCAGATTCCATCCCAGGTTATCCCGACTCTGGGGCCGGTCCCCCCACTCGATGTGCCACCTGGCCACCCCACCAAGGTCGTTTTCTTAGGAGGAACACAGAAAACAGCTGATCTTCCTTCTTATAAATGCTTTTTCTCTCCCTTCTCTTTCTTACTAACTACAAATTAAAATCTCTTCTGCCCTCTAGGGAGAAATGCAGTCTTTCTGCTACCCCTACCAGTCCTGAATCATGGGAGAGGAAATCAGGAAGCTTGCTACCTTCATAAACATTCAATCCCTCTTCATCTCTGGGGGGACAGTGGGGTGGAATATCTTACTCATAGAACAGTGTCAGCATAGGAATTAGGATATGCCATAGAAATTATGATAGCTGTCCTAGGCAAAGCTACTGGGCAAAAAAGACATCAGGACCAGTTTTCTCCAACTCTGTTTGCCCACTCCCATGCTGAATCTACCCAGTGTATGAGGTCCATAATACTATCATAGTGCTAGAGAGGAAAAAGAAGAGGCCCTACAATATTTCAAGTCAAGATTAAAGGAAGTAGGAAGTCTTGCAGCTTTGCACAATCATTTGCCTTCTTTTAACTTCCATTTTCTCCTCAGTTTCCAACTGAACCGGAATGCTACTTTCTATTTTCTCTGTCCAATCAATCCAGGCTATCTAGGTGCTGAAACTATACTAGGAAGGTGCCAGTAATGTCAATCAGTCACTGGAAAAACACTACCTACCCAGGGAATCTACAAGCACATCCACACAGACAGTTCTTACATCTTAAGGCAATGTTCCCTTTTTTCTCTAATCAAAAACGAAAAAATTATCAAGAAATACTCTATTATAGTTACTCTCAAGAAAAATCTTTATTAAACAATCAATCAATAAACATTTTCTAAGTGCTTACTATGTGCCAGGCGCTGTGCTAAACACTGATGATCAATTAATCATTCACCTTTCACCACCCAGCATTTACCTGCTTTTGTGAAAGAAGTAATGAGGGAGTATTCCTTTTTCTTCTGTACTTTTTGAGATGTTCAGTTGCTATAATAATTCACTAATTAGTGCATTGGTGCATCGTCTATAATAATTGATAGTACCTTACTCCTGGGTAAATGTCATGCCTTCCTTGTTCAATGGTTTTCTATTTCCAGTGGCATCTCCATTCTGTATTAGCATAAAAGGATCATGTGCATAGATTGAAAGTGGATAGGAAACAGAGAAAATATACAAACCTTATATGTTTACAGATAACATCTCTAGTCATGCTGTGGACTAGTTAGAGAGGATATGCTTTTAAATTCCAGAAGCATTTATTGAACACCTCTTTTGTGCAAAGCTCTGTGCTAAGTCCTAAAGGAAGAAAAAGATGAATGAGCTGTAACCCTGTCTTCCTGACTCTTATGTCTTGTATTTTGTTGATTATGCCATTATAAGAAGGGATGATAATGCACCAAAGATAAGTATTTCTGACCAGAGAAAGAGATGGAATTTGAGTCAGATCTCAAGGATGAATAAGATTCAACTGGCAGAGATTTGGTGGAAGGACGTTACGGGCACAGGGAAGAGAATGAGAAATGATACCAAGGAAGGAAAGCTTGGACCACGCTCGGAATAGAAGTTGACCAGTTTTTCTGAAGCATGATCTGCAAGTTATTTAAGATCTATAAAATGATCTCTAAGGGCTCCTCTAAGTTTCTAAATTCCATTATTTCATTAGTACATAAAATAATGGAGCTTATCTTGGAAAAGATTTTTGAAAATGTTTACAGTCTTTAGTTACAATATTCCAAGATCTCTATTTCAACCGGTCTGTCAAATATCATAGCAATCTGCAAGTAGACTCTGTCACTGAAAGGTTCCTGGGTCACCTTCAAGGTGACAACCCTAGGGGCACATCAGTCCTGACTATTAACCAGAAATGGTAAGAATCTCCCAGCAGTGAGTCCATTTAAGGTCACTCAGGGACGAGGAGGACAAGGGGAGGGGGCGGGAAGAAGATTGGAGAAAAACAGTGCAAAGGACATACAATTTCAGGAGGTGGGAGGGGCCTGCTTGATGACCTCATCAGAGCTTCTAGGTGACCAGTAGGTACTAACTAACCTTTCTCAATTACTTCATCATTGAAAGGAAACCTCCTTAAGGACATACTAGATCATAAAATCATTCTCCCTATAAACAGAGCTCTCTTTTTTTCCCCTCATTCTCTGTGATTTCCTGATATGGAGAAGGGGAGGGAATAAGCATTTATATGATGCCTACCATGTGCCAGACACCATGCTAACTACTTTACAGATATCTCATTTGATCTTCATAACAACCCTTCAAAGTAGGAACTGCTATAATCCCCATTTTACAAATGAGGAAACTGAGGCAAACTGAGGTTAAATGACTTGCCTAGGGTTACCCAGCAAGTAAGTGTCTGAAGGTGGGTTTGAATTCAGTCTTCCTGACTCCAGGCCCAGTGCTTTATCCACCATAGCACCTACCTGCCTTACTATTAAGCATTTTCCATTAATTAAATTTGGAAAGTCACTTAACCCAAACAGAAATTCAAGTTTACTAGCCAGCTTGACTTTAGCATATGCTTTTGTGAGTTGCGGCTGTCTTTTAATAGCTTCACCATCATCTATATGATAAGCAAAACTGAAAGCATATTTTTTATCACTTTCTTTGAAGATTACAAATATTTATTACCCAGACAAAGGAATTCATCAGCTTGGAGAGTTCCCAATGTCGTATTCTGATAGATCCTAAATGCATGCCTGGGTGTTTGAGTATATCCTGGAACCTATGCTGGTGGGTCTAGGCTCTGATGTTTCTAAATAAGAATGTAGACATGAATTCAGGTAAAATTCTTACTCTGCTAGGAGTCTGGAACTCACATGGACGTGACATGGAGGAGCAGCATGGTGTACTGGAAAGACTACCGACTGACTCTGGAGAGAGAGGACTTAAGTCCAAAACATACCTCACCTTTGTGACCCTGAGTAAGGAACCTCACCTCCCTGAGCTTCAGGTCCCTTCTCTATTCTGTGTTCCATCCTCCCAGCTCAATGATGTTGTGGCCCTTTAGCAATCATGAATAAAACACTAATTCAGCACTGGGATCAGGTCTGAAGTATAGATATAGATCGTCTAGTTTTACCAACCTCATTTGACAGAGGAGGTAACTAACACTCAAGGAAATGGAAAGACTTGGTTAAGGTCACATAACAAGTAATGGTGCTAACACTTGAACCCAGGCCCTCTTGCTCCAAATCCAATGTTCTTTCCACTGTATCACCTCCTATAAATTTCTGTTGTTGCAAAGGAATCTGTTTATTTTTGGTCCTTCAACAATCCAAAACAAGATAATTGTCGAAGGTTGGGTCCTATGACTATGGATTTGAGTCTATTTGCCTGTCTATTACAACTTTTCCCTTTCAGGCTTTCTGTGACAGCCTTTTTGTCATTTTTCAGAATGCTTCTAAAGCTTCCCCTGCCCCTCGAAATTACCTGCCTGTTCTATGGTTTTTGGTTGGGAGCTGAGTATAGCAGCTGGCACAGTATGATGCCTTCTGGCAGCTGCTTCCAACAAGGTGACAGCACAGCTGTTAGTGGGAGCACTTGTGAGTCACCCAACTGACCTGAAGCTCCAATTTTTTTCATTACAACCGAAAGCTTTGGGTATTAGATCCTGCTTTGAATGCTAGGGGCAATTCATCCTCTGCCAGTGATTTTTTTACTAAAGCTTCCATTCTAATCCTACATCTAATGACAGTAGCTTTTCCCCCCAAAGGAGTACAGGGGAAATGGAGATATAAATCAGAATGTTATATGCATGACAAAACATTCCAATAGCATCCACTTCCTCAGTTCTGGTGGGTTGCAAGATTATTTAATATCACTGAGTAAAATGCTAAAAAACAAAACAACAACAACAAAATGTGGTAGTCCACTCCTCTATGAAGAACATTGACAGTGCTATCCCATGGCTTTAAAGTTTTTCCATATCTTTTTTTTTCTTCTCTGCTGGCTATTTTCCCATGTGGATACTGGACTGGTGTTTTATTAGTCAAGATAGACCAACCATATCTCATGAACTTAAACTTATATAGAGTAACAACATTATATTATTTCATTTGATCTTCATAAAACCCTAAAAAATTGGTACTGTTATAATCCTCATTTTACAGATGAGGAAACTGGGGTAAATCGAGGTCATCATGAAGGTTCATCATATCTCAAGAATATAAAGACTAACAGACTGAAGATTTGGGGCAGAACCTTAGAGGTCACTTATTCCAAGCCCCTCCTTTTTAGAGATGATGAAACATGGAAATGACTTGCTCAAAGTCACACAGGTAGTGAGTAGCAGAGTCATTATTTGAACCCTGGTCCTAGACTCTTGGTGTTCTTTCTACTATACTACAATCATATATCTTAGAATTGAAAAGGCCCTTGGAGAACATCCAGAGATTCTTAACCCGGGGTCCATGAATCTGGAGTTTTTAATGTACATTTTAACAACTATTTCAATATATTTGGTTTCCTTGATAATCCTCTGCATTTTCTTTTATGCACTTTAAAGCAATATTCTGAGAAGGGGTCTGCAGGCTTCAACTGACTATTATCAAAGGGCTTCATGGCACAAAAAGAAGGTTAAGGACTTCTGACAATTTGATTTCCCTCATTTTACAGATCAGAAAAATGAGGAAAGATGTTAAGTGACTTCTCCAATGTCACACAGATAATAAGTAATAAAGCAAGTTCCTCTGATACTTGGAACATTTTCATTGTCTTACTGTCATCACACAGGAGTAAAAGTATGGATTTGGGGGGAGGGGGAATTGTAATGAAAGGAGGAAATATGATAGGAAAGAAAATAACATCATAGGAAAATAGATTCAGAACTGAAAGGGAACATAAAGGCTATCTAATCCGTACAACTTATTTTCAGATGAGGAAACTGAGGCCCAGAGAGGTCAAGACTTGATGAAGGTCACACATTACAAGCTAGCAGAGCCAGTATCCACATATCCAGATGCCAAACCCAACACTCTTTCTCCTGTACATAATAAGGGAGAAAACTAAGTAAGATTCAACGTGATTGTATACTTCTTGCTTCCTCTGAGATTTAAGTGCTTCTCTCTCTCTCTGTGAGTCTCTGTCTCTGTCTCTCTCTCTCTGTCTCTCTCTCTGTCTCTCTGTCTCTGTATCTCTCTCTGTCTCTGTCTGTCTGTCTGTCTCTCTCTCTGTCTTTCTCTCCTTTAGAGCAATGGATAGAAGGGGATTATCTTTTCCAAGTAGTCATAACTCCCAATTGTCCTTTGTTGTGAATACACTGACATTTCTAACCTATCGTGCAGATAGTCATTTCAGCTATATTTTCACTTTTTGAATCAATGGAACTGCAAAAAGAAAAAGTAAACAAGTGAAACACAAAGAATTAATTTGGTGTGAAAAAAAATGAACATCTAAAAGACAAAAATTCAAGAGAGATTATGAGAGAAAAGGAAAGGATGAGATCGCACAGAATTAAAGCCATGGGCTAATTGACCTCTGTCATTCGTCATAGAAAACTGAAATAGGGCAGACACTAAATCTAATTCCAGCAGAGGAGGAGCAGAGATCTACTTCATGCCATCTCACATACCATTACATTTTTCCATCATCTCTAACTCCATTTGCTAAGGGAAACAGGAAGGTGAATGAGTCATGTCAAGGAAGATGCAATAAGCATTAAAAGATTCCTGTGCACCCACTCACATATCACCTGGTCTTGAAGCTGGTCCGAAGTATAATGACTTTTATTCCTTTGAGCACAACCAGTACTACACCATTCAAGGTCTACTCTCAAAACAAGAGTTGTTCCCCTATTTCTAAGCAACATTGCCTATCACTATGGAAACCACAGGCACTGCCTGAAGGCTCCAAGCTGTGGAGCAGAGAAGAGAAGAATGGGGTTAGCAGCTAAAAATGAGCAAAGTCCAGATCTTTGAGGTATAATCTGTGGAAAGGGGACATGGCAACATGGATAGATCCCAGGCCCAAAGACTTAGTCAGGATAAATTCAGGGAGCTGAACGTATATACACTCTGTTCCTATAAGAAGTAGAGCACCTTCAAGATATACTCAAGATATTTTTGGTACCCAAGAGTTTTGATAGAATAAAAAAATGTATTTCCTATTAATAATAGCTTGCATTGCTCCTAACCTTCAGTTCATATAAACCCTGTTTATTGGCTAATGGCTATAATTATAATTTATCTCATTAATTTCTGTTAATGTATACATGTTTAAAATCACTTTAAAGAAACAAAAAGAAATATAGATGACACAATGAAATAAAACAAAATCATGAAAAGGAAAAATGAGAAAGCCTATAATTGATAATGTTTCCTCCTTTCTATTTTCTTTACAGTTTCAGCAGTGTTTTCATCACAGTAACCCTGGGAACTGGGAAGACATTATAAGGCAACCAATGAGCCAAGCAAGAATGAAATAGATTTTCAGGAAAAGGAAAAGCTTTCTTTTTTTCTTTTTCTGATGTCGTATCTGTGTGTACATACTGGATTTCAAATATCCCCACCTGAGGAGAGCCCCTTTTCCCTTCAAAGTGAAAAATGTTATTGCATATACATTTCCCTGTTTTGAAGATAACTCCAACTGAGTATCTAATACTTTACTTCTTTGGAGGCTACTAGGACATCTAAATTGAGTGCAGAGATAATTTCCAACCTTTCTGTCCACTTTTAAAGTTCCATAAGCAATAACAAGGTGGAAGGTTTGCTATACGCTCTACAGTAGGTGCTTAGGAAGCAAGGGTCAAGGATCTCTGTAATTATCAATCAACAAGCATTTATCAAACACTTTCTATGTGCCAGACACTGTTAAGTGACACAGATACTAAGATAAAAATGAAGTGGTTTCTGCCCTCAAAGAGTTAATATTATATTAAAGGGGAAATATTTTGTGTATGTATATATATGTATGTGTGTGTATACATACATATGTATGTGTATGTATACATATATATATATATGACTTTGGGGGCCAAGAAGATTATAGATTAGACACTGTCTCCAGAACTTATTATCTCTTAAAATGGAAGGAAGGAAAGAAGGAAGGAAGAAAGAGAAAGAAGGAAAAAGGAAAGGAAATGAGGGAAGGGAAGGGAAGGGAAGGGAAGGGAAGGGAAGGGAAGGGAAGGGAAGGGAAGGGAATGGAATGGAACAGAATGGAAGGGAAGGGAACAGAAGGGAAAAAGGGAAGAGGGAAGCAGGGGGGGAAGGAAGAAAGGGGAGGGAGTAAGGGAAGAAAAAAAAGAGAATCACAAATAAGCAGGACACCCTTAAAAGTTACTATAGATAAATTTATTATATGATGCTTTTAAATGGGTAATCTATTTTAATGGAGATTCACAGTTCCATTACAAGCCTCTTTTTCTGTTCTTCTTTGCATATGGAAATGCTCGTGTTAATTGGTATATGTCAAGTATGAAATAGCGATTCTTTGTTTTAAAGAAATTTATTGTATACTTTAAAATGAGAGCAAAATGTACATAATAGAGATTTACAGTGGCATGTACAAGCCTCTTTTTCTATCTTACTGTGTAAATGGAAGTATTCCTTTTAGTCAGTGTTTGTTAACATCAAAATAAAAAAATTAAATGTCTTTGATAAAGATTTGATATCCAGATTATGTAGGGAACTAACATAAACATTAAAGACCAAAAGCTAATACCCAATAAATCAATAGAGATATGAGTCAATAGTTCTCAAAAGAATTGCAAAATATAAATGACCATACAAAAGATGCTCCAAATCATTAACAAGAGAATTGTAAATCAGAATAACTCTGAGGTTTCTCCTCATACCCAGCAAGATAGCAAGAAACTACAGGAATAATGAACGCTGGAGGAGGGGTAGAAAGGCATACATCAGGGTATTGTTGGGGGAGAAAAATGCCTATAAATTGATCAAAACATTTTAGTAAATGATTTGGATTTAAGTGGAGAGACTAAAATTTCTATAACTCTAGACTTATAGATTTCACTGCTAAATATATACTCTGAAGGAGGTCAATGACAAAAAGAAAGGCCTCATATACAACAAAATATTTATAGTGACCCATTTGGTGGTAGCAAAGAACTGGAAATAAGATAGGAGTCATTTAATTAGAAAATGAATAAATCAATTGTAGAATATGAGTATCACAGAATATTACTGTGCCTGGGATAAGTATAATTCTAACTCTGGTTCGTTGGAAGGCTTTAAGAAGAGCCTTGCAAATTCCCATCTCTTGGTCATAGTTACCTATTTATTCCCAGAGTTAACAACAATACATATCCTGCTGTCTTCTGGGGGTGGGAGATCAGTGCTTGGCAAACCTTAAAGAATGTTACCTGTATTCCTACAAAAGTGGGAAATAAAAAATGTTGACTGGGGAGGAGGAGAAGGAGGAGAAGAACTGCAGGAAAACAGGCGTGCTGAAGAACTGTCAGTAGAGCAATGAACTGGTCTAACCATTCTGCAAAGCAACTTCAAACAATGCCTTCAACATTACTAAATTATACCACCATCAGGCCTATATCCCAAAGAGATCCAAGACATAAGAAAAGGACATACATGTACAAAACTATTTATAGTAGTTCTTTTCATGGTAGTCAGCAACTGGGAACTTAAGAGGAACCTGCCTATTAAGAAACAGCTATGCAAATTGTGTTATATGAATGGAAATTAATATTCTTATTCTATAAGAAATTATAAAATGGACAGCTCAGAGGAAACTAGGAAGATTACAAGAACTGATGCAAAGTGGAATGAATATAATTAGGAGGATAATTTATACAATGACAAACAACAAAGAGTAAAACAACTTTGAAAGACTAAAAATTTGATTAATTCAATGATAACACTATGAGTTTAGAGGACAGAAGATGAATCATGTCAGCCACCTCCTGCCAGAGGGGTGACAGACTTAAAATGCAGAATGATAAATACTTTTTTTTAAACATGGTCAATGGGAGAATTTCTTTTGCTTAACTATAAATATTTATTTTATGTATTACATTTTACTGTTCAATTTGGAAGAAACAATGGTAGAAGAAGAGATAATAAATACAAAATAATTTGTTTTAAAAGAGAGTGTCTCCATTGCTTGTTCCAAAATCTCTTCTTCCTTATTAAACTTACTGAACTGTTACTTGAGATCTGTCATTTCTGTTTCTATTTCTTTTGACATTTTCATTTAATTATTTGCTCTTTTAAATCATTCTGGAGGTTCTTGAAATTGGTTTAATGTCTTTCCTGTGGATCTTGTGAAATACGTTGTAAAACTTTTGCCTTCCATGCAGGCCTTTGACTAAATTTTATTTGCTGTAAAGTAAAAATTGAATAAAAATGAATTACAAACAAAACAAACATTCTTAGGTGGAGACATGTAAAATGAATATAATAAATAAAGTTTAATGAAAAAGCAGAAATTTGGGAATAGGAACTTCCAGTCAAGATGGCATCTGTGTAGCTTTTATTTTAAAGGTTTGTGAATTGCTGTGGGAGAGGAGACTTTCCTTAGGTATGTATCATCTGAATCAGTCCTCAGACTTCCTCCACTGATATCTTCTTAAGGGTCTCAGTCAATTTTCCTAGCCTTTTCAGTTGGTTATGATACTTGATTGGGTAGAATGTCAATAACCCCAACGTCTGCAGCTCTTCAGCACTAGTGGTAAACTTTTGGTTAGAACTATCATTTTCACATGGAAAAATTAAAATATTTTTTCATATTATGTCTAGAAAATTAAGATTTTATCCCTGGAGACATCATTTCATTTTCCATGACATTTTCCAAAATTTGTCATTGAGAATTCTCATGTGAGTTTTACCTCCACAAAATAAAAAACACTAAGTCCCCTGAAATATGCTTTCTTTTTAAAGTTTTATTTAAATTTAAATTTTATTATTTTAATTTTTAATATCAAACATTCTTTTTAGTAGGGGGAAGTAGAAGGACAGAAAGAAAGAGGGAGGGAAGGAAGAGAAATAGGGAGGGAAGAGCCTCTTATAATATAAACACAGTTAAGTAAAACATATCCCCACCCCACATTGGTTGCATCCAAAATTGCTTTTCTTTTTCTGCATATTAGTTGGCTTCTCTCTGTCATGAGGTGAATAGAGTTCTTTATAAGTTCTCTGGAATCGTGGTTGATCATTTCATTGATCAGATTCTTTATATGTTTCAACATTGTTTTCATAACGTATGTTATAAATTGTTCTGATTCTGCTCATTTCACATGAACTTCTCCATGTTTCTTTGAAACCATCTTTTTCCCTCATTTCTTATGGCACAGCACTATACCTTTACATTCACATACCATAATGTGTTTAGTCATTCTACAATTTATAGGCATCCCCTTCATTTCAACACCATAAAAAGTTGCCACAAATATTTGTGGCAATCTAAGAGCTTTTCCTCTTTTTTTGATCTTTGTAGGGTACAGGCTTAATAATGTTATATCTGAAGTCCAAGGGCATGTACATTTGGTAACTTTTTTGTGCATAATTCCAAACTGCTTTCCAGAATGGTTAGCTCTATTAGTAGCTCCATAGTGAATCAATGTTTCTGTTTTACTGCAGCCACTCCAACAAAACTCCAAATAAATATAATTTTATTGACCTGGAAAAAATATGTTTTATTCCTTGTCAAGTGTTCATAATTCCTGTATCTTAAATTATCATTCATAAATTCACATCCTGTTCTCATATATCTTCTTAACCAGGTTTTCTCTTCCCAGATCTATCTTTCTCTTCTCAAGCCTTTTCCTCAAATTAGGAGCAATAAAGAAAACACCATTTATTTTCCCAGCTCCCTCAGGTTTGTTTATTTGTTTGTTTTTACTTCCCCCCACCCCAGAATTTCATATTGCCTTCTGGACTTCTTCTAATAGAAGGTCCCACATGAATGACAAAAAATAGGTCATGATCATCCAGTGTTACAAATTTCAGAAAATTCTCCATCAAAACTCAGATGCATGGACATCAAAAATAGTACATGTCTATTGTTCACACCAACATCACGGATCTGATCTGCATGTACTTTTTCATTCTTGTCTTTCTTGAGCTTTCATATACTATAGAGACTTCTGAACTACTTCACTTACTACAATGACATGATAGTCTATTCTACAAGATGTCTAAGTGTATCAGGGAACGGCATCTAGACTACTTAGCCAGCCGTGCTTCTAACTCTTTGGATTGCCACCATTACTCAACTGTTCTCTTACCCTGAAACTTCCTTCAGAGCCTGAGCCTTTTCACCCTACAATATTCCTGAATGTCATCATGTTGGCTCTTTCTTCTGTTGGTGAGTTTTTTACATGACCTTTATTTTGAGGATGGACCCAGAACAGCCATATATCATTCCCCTCCTAGCTGTGGAGATAGGCAAGCCATTCTTTATTCTTCTACTGTTCATGCTTCTGAACAAGTATCCACTGCTCTCCCCTCCCATCCCTTTCCTGCTCCCTTTTATATGCTGTCTTCCCTGAAATGTAAGCTCCTTGAGGGTAGACACTGTATTTGTAGTTTGTGTGTGTGTGTGTGTTGTATGTGTGTATATATGTAGCTGTGTGTGTGTAATAGCACATATGATAAAACGCTTGTTACCTACTTATCTTTCTTCCTATTCTCACATGGTAATCTATAGCAAGGATTCTTAATTTTGGGGGTGGTTTGGTGAATCTTATGGATTCCTCACAATAATGTTTTTGTTTTAATTCATAATTTTCAGGAAATGCTAAATTTTTATCAGACATCACTGAAAATAGAGATTTTTTCCCCATCCAAGTTCACAGGCCTCATGAAATCTATACATAGAACCTTTGGAGGTTCGTACATACCAGCTTTTAAGGTATGATATCTAGTTCCCATATTAAAAATCTGCTAGGGCTTATGACTAAGGAAAACCATCCAAAAAGGCCTTTACTAGGCAGCATATGCCTATATGCAGAGGTTTACAGGAATATTCTTAGTTGCTTTGTCTAAGAAAACAAATGAGTATAGTAAATCCTTGAATAACCTGAATGTTTGGGAAATAAGGCATTTGAATTAGCTATATTTTCCAATTATTCAGGAGTTAACCCCTCAAAATAATTTATTTTCATCTTGGTTATTGAAAAATCTTTCTAAAATATATTAATCTATTTCATATCATTCACTATAGTACAGTCCAGAAGACATAAACAAATCTTTCTATAGTGACTAATGAGGTTGCAGAAGCTGGGAGACATCAAGTATCATTCTGAACATTTGTTCTCTCTGTCCCAGAGACATATGTAAAAATATAGAGTCCCAGGAGCCTAAAGCTTCTGAGCTGGAAACTGCCTTAAAAATCATCTATGGTGAACTTATAATGATGACACCATATTCCTTCTAGTTTTTTAGGTTTATTGCCTTGTTTATTCATACATATAAAATATGTGTTGAATCTAGATGGCAGAGAAGAAAACGGGATTTCTGCTGGGCTCAGGCTCCCACCGGCTCCCACACATTCATGTAAAAGGTGACTCTGAACAAACTTTGAAGCTACAGTACCCACAAAATGACACAGAGAAGCTAACCTCCCACTGAGGACAGCCCAGCAGGCCAGCAGGGAGAAGCCAGCACAGAGCTCTGGGAGCCGACCCCAGCCCTGCTCAAGCCTAAGGTTTTAACCCCAGGATGGGCCTTACAAGCCACTGGCTGGAGGGACTTCAGATCACCAGCAGCTGTGGCAGTTTCCATAATTATCAACCCATAGATGCTAAGGACAAATTGAGAGGTCAGTGCAGTGTGGGTTTTAGGATATGGTAGTTTGGGAGTGTGGTCAGCCTTTATCCCCTGGAAGGAGATGACACTGAGGGGCTACACTCCTGGCCTGCAGACTGTAGGGGGACCAGGCAACCAGTCTGAGGGGTAATAGCTCTTGCTTTAAGCTGCTTGGATCTGAATTGTGGTCTAGGGTGGAGGTCCTGGGGTTTGTGACCAGCTTGCCAGAGCATGTGGAGGCTTCAGAGAAGGCACCCAACTAATACCTTCGGCAGCTGAGAAAACTCCAGCATTTGGTACAAAGCTCCCCTGTCTAGTAGCAGAGTCTTACTGTGGCAAAAAGCCCAAAAGTCAAGTAATTGAGTGACAACATGAGTAAAAGAGGGAAGCAAAGCAAACAGAGGAATCCAAAATTAGACTCCTATTTTGGGGACAAAAAGGATCAAAGCATGGAAAAGGAGGAAGACAGTGAAGTCAGAACTCCTGCACCAAAAGCTTCCAAGAAAAATATGAGCTGGTTACAGGCCATAGAGGACCTTAAGAAGGATTTGAAAACCAAATAAGAAAAGTGGAGGAAAAATTGGGAAGGGAAATGAGAACAATGCAAGAAAATTATGAAATGAGAGTCAACAACCTGACTGAAGAAAATAACACCTTAAAAAATAGACTAATTCAAATGGTAAAAGGGGCTCAAAAAGGCAATGAGGAGAAGAATGCCTTAAAATGTTGAATTTGCCAGATGGAAAAAGAATCTCAAAAGCTCACTGAGGAGAATCATTCCTTCAGAATTAGATTAGAGAAAATGGAAGCTAGTGACTTTATGAGAAATAAAGATACTATTAAACAGATCCAAACAAATGAAAAAAAGAGAAGGCAATGTGAAATGTCTCATTGGTTAAACCACTGACCTGGAAAATAGGTCCAGGAGAAATAATTTAAAAATTATTGGACTACCTGAAAGTCATGATCAAAAAAAGAACCCAGAAATCATCCTTCAAGAAATTCTCAAGGAAAATTGCCCTGATGTTTTAGAACCAGAGGGCAAAACAGAAATTGAAAGAATCCACCAATCACTCCTGAAAAAGATCCCAAAAAGAAAACTCCTAGGAATATTATAGCCAGGTTCCAGAATCCCCAGATCAAGGAGAAAATATTACAAGCAGTCAGGAAGAAACAATTTCAATATTGTGGAAACACAATCAGGATAATACAGAATCTGGCAGCTTCTACACTGAGAGATCAAAGGGCTTGAAATATGATATTCCAGAGGTCAAAGGATCTGGAATTAAAACCAAGAATCACCTACCCAGCAAAATGAATATCATGGTTCAGGGGAAGATATGGTCATTCAATGAAATAGAGGACTTCCAAGCATTCCTGATGAAAAAACCAGAATTGAATAGAAAATCTGACATTCAGATATAAGAATCAAGAGAAGCATGAGAAGGTAAACAAGGAAAAGAAATAATAAGGAATTTACCAAAGTTGAACTATTTACATTCCTACATGGAAAAATTATAATTGTAACTTATGAAACTTTTCTCAGTATGAGAATAATTGAAGGGAATAGAAATGTGCATATATATATGTATATATATATACACACACATACATGTCTATATAGGAGGGTATATGGGCATATGAATACATATATGAATGTGTGTATATATGCTTACAGGTATACATAGATAAAGGGCACAGGACCAGTTTAATGGGAAGGGATGATACTTAAAAGGTGAAATTAAGAGGTGAGAGAGGAATATAATGAGAGGAGATGGGGAGAGACAGAATGGGGTAAACTATCTCATATAGAAGAAGGAAAGGGAAAATGGTTACAATGAAAGGGAAGAACAGGAAGGCAAAAGGGAATGAGTCAACCTTATTCTCATTGAATTTGGCTTAGGGAGGGAATGACATACACGCTAAATAGGGTATCTCACCCTACAGGAGAGTAGGGGGAAAGGGGATGAGAGGGGGGATGATGGAAGGGAGGGAAGGCGGGGGGGCAGGGAAGTTGGAAGCACCCACTTTTGAAAAAGGACAGGATCAAAGTAGAGAATAGAACAAGTGGGAGGTGGGATGAGAGGGAGGGAAATATAGCCAGTGTTTTACAATATATCTACTATGGAAATGTTTTGCATAGCTACACATGTATGACCTATATTGAATTGCTTATCTTCCCAGTAAGGGTGGGTGACAAGGGAGGAAGAGAATGAATCTGGAATTCAAAGTTTTAAAATCAAATGTTTAAAATATATATACATATATATTTATATACTATTATCAATATTATTTACATGTAAATGGGAAATAAGATATACAGGCACTGGGGCATAGAGATCTACTGTGCCCTACTGGAAAGTTGGTGGGGGTATGGGAGAGAGAAGTTTGAAGGAGGGGATATCCAGTGGGATCGCTATTTTGGGATGGTGGGTAGGGGGAAAAATGGGGAGAAAATTTGTAACTCAAAAACTTGCAGAAATGAATGATGTAAACTAGAAGTTAATAAAGCATTTGATTAAAAAAATATGTGTTGAATCAAATTGGTAGCCTTCTTGCTAATCATAG
Source organism: Petaurus breviceps papuanus (assembly GCF_028583685.1). Lineage (NCBI taxonomy): Eukaryota > Metazoa > Chordata > Mammalia > Diprotodontia > Petauridae > Petaurus > Petaurus breviceps. The sequence continues at coordinate 4,759,293 of NW_027187281.1, read as the reverse complement.
TATTAGAGAAAAATGTGATATTTAAAAATAACATATAGACAATGAAGGATTCATGCTAAGCAAAACTAATACATATTGTCTTGTTTCCCGGTATTTATTGACCCTATTTGTTCAAGGTCTTTTTCCAAATCTCTAATTGCATTAGTAGAGAAAGTTTCCTCTCATATACAACTGCATGAAATGGGTTTCCCTTGTGTAATGGATGCATTGTTGTTTAGTGGGTTTTTGATTCCTTCTGCACCTCCATTTGGCAATCAGGAAATGCAGACCATTCATGCCTTCTGTTGTAAATAATAAATGTGATTTTTCCTCTTATTGTTAATGTGATTAAATTTTTAAAAATGTAATTTTGTGATAAAAAAAATAACAACTTGGAACTTGTGCTTTCTTAAATGTTTTAAGCAGAGTCACTTAGCCAGTTTGTGTCTGAGGTACGACTTTGGCTAACGTTGTCCTGATGCTGACACTGGCCCTATATTGGTGACACCATACTATTTCCAGTTATTAGTATGCCACCAATACTGTGTTGATTTATTTATTCATTCAAATCCATGAAAGGGGTTTATTTTCTCATTATTAAAGAGGGAAGATAGAAAAAATTCTAACTAAATGAAAGAAGTTTTTCTAATTTTTTTTTGCTTTAAATAGTATTTTTTCCACAATTACAAATGAAGAAAAATTTTAGCATTCATTTTTACAAGATTTTGAGTTTCAAATTTTTCTCCCTCTCTCCTTCCCCTCCCCTTTTGAAAATGACAAGCAGTTATATATATATATATATACATATGTATGTATGTGTGTGTGCATACATATACATACATACTATATAGTATATACTGTATATATATACTATCATGTAAACATATTTCCATATTCATCACAGTTGTGGAAGAAGAAATAGATCAAAAGTAAAAAAAATACTAGAAAGAATAAAGAGAGTAACAAAAGTGCTTTGATCTGCATTCAAAGTTCATCAGGTTTTGTTTTTTTTCTGAATATGGATAGCATTTTCATTCATGAGTCCTTTGTGCTTGTCTTGGATCACTGTGTTGATGAAAAAAGCTGAGTCATTCATAGTTGATCATCACATGTCACTGATACTGTGTATAGTGTTTTCCTGGTTCTGTTCATTTCACTTTCCATCAGTTCATACAAGTTTTTCCAGGTTTTTCTTTACTCTATGTGTGTCTCTCTGCTTCAAGTGTGTTTCTTCTATGCAACTACTGGTTTTTCATCCACTCTGCTATCTGCTTCCACTTTATGAGGGAGTTCATACCATTCACATTCATTGTTATGATTACTACCTGTGTATTTCCCTCCATCCTATTCTTCCTCTCGTTTGTCCTTTCTCTCCTTTCACCCTTTACCATATCACAAATGTTTTGCTTCTGCATACCATCTCCCTTGATCTGCCATCCCTTCTGTCTGTCCCCACCCCATCCCTTTATCTAATCTCCTCCCCTCCTACTTCCCTGTGAGGTAAAATACATTTCTATATTCATCTGATTGAGTATATTATTCCCTCTTTGAGTCAAGATTGATGAAATTAAGTTTCAAGCAATGCCTATTGCCTCCTCCCATCTTTCCCTGCACAATAATAATGCCTCTTCATGTGAAATAATTTACCCCATTCCACCTATCCGTTCCTTTTGCACCCATTTTACTTCCTTTCTCTTCCCTTATTTTTTTGTCATTCATTCAAATACACCTTATACCCAAATCCTCTATGTTTATTCCTTCTATCTGTACTATTAATGATACAATTTTTAAGAGTTACAAGTATCATCTGCCAGTGTAAGGATGTAAACGGTTTTGCTCTATTGAATTCCTTATGTTGTTTTTCCCTTTTTACCTGTTCGTGCTTCTCTTAGGTCTTGATATTGGAAGTCAAATTGTTGTTTCAGTTCTAGTCTTCTCCTTATGAAGACTTGAAATCCTGCTATTTCATTGAATGACCATTTTTTACCTTGATGTATTACATTTAATTTTGCCAGATAAGTGATTCTTGGTTGTAGTCCTAGCTCCTTTTCCCTCCAGAATATCATGCTCCATGAACTCCAATCCTTTAATGTTGCAGGACCGACTCCTGTGTGATCCTGATTGTGATTTCCTGATACCTGAATCATTTCTTTCTGGAAACTTGCAGTATTTTTTCTTTGATATATTTCTGAAATTTGGCCATAGTGTTTTATTTTGGGATCTCTTTCGTGAGGTAACTGATGAATTCTTTCAGTGCCTATTCTGCCCTCTGTTTCCAGGGCATCAGAACAGTTTTCCTTGATAATGTCTTGACAGATGCTCTCCAAGTCTTTCTTCTGATTATGACTTTCAGGTAGTCAATTATTTTGATACTGTCTCTCCTGGATCTATTTTACAGGTCAGTTGTTTTTTCACTTGAGGTATCTTACATTTTCTTCCATTTCTTTTAATCTTTTGAAATAATTTAATTAATTCATGATGTCTCATAGAGTCACTAACTTCCACTTGCCAATTCTACCTCTTAAGGTGTTGTCTTCCTAAATTAAGTTTTGTACTTTCTTTTCTATCTGGCCAATTGTATTCTCTAAGTTGTTTTCTTCACTGGATTTTTGTATCTCCTTTCCCATCTGGTCAATTATACTTTTTAAGTAGTTTTCCAAACTGTTGACTCTTTTTTTCATAATTGGCTTGCATCACTCTCATTTCTTTACCCCATTTTTCTTCTACCTCTTTTATAGGATTTTTAAGCTCCTTTTTGAGCTCTTCCATGAGTTCTTCCTGGGTTTGAGATGACTTCCCATTTTCTTTCAGGTTTTTTCGATAGGCATTTTGATATCATTGTCCTCTTCTGAGTTTGTGCCTTGATCTCCCCTGTCACCATAATAACTTTTTAAGGTTAGAATCTTTTTTTGTTGTTTTCTATTCTTCCTCCCCCAACTTTCTTTTATGTTTGAATCCTGCTCCCAGGGACACTGTCTCTGGTTTCTTATGCTAGTGGCTGCAGTCCCTGGCTATTTACCAAGTGCTGTGATTATCTTGCCCTGAGGTCCATGTGGGACCCTTGTGTCTGGTGCTGTGGTGTGGGGGTGGGGTGGTATAATAGCAAGCACCCTAGTGTACCCAGGATGGCCTGCTAGCACAGGTTCTTTGATCTGCTTTGCTAAAGGAAAGACAACTTTTAAATTGTTCAACAATTTTACTTTAATTACATTCACTAGTTCAGGGGAAAGGTCAGCACCCTGAATGTGGAGAAAATACAAACAGAGAAATTAACAGAGACTCAACAGACAGGGCTCCTATTGTCTGAACAAAGTAATACATACACCACCAAATAGGGAGAGCACAAACCTCTAAGTAGTCAGGGGGCTCTTAACAAACAGTTAAGAGTCCCGTCCAGGGAATTATAAAGCCAAGCATGAGCAACTTTCCAAAGGACTGCTGCTGTGAACAGCTTTAAGGTTCTGATCACACAGTATAGTGAATTCTCTATTTATTCAGCAGTAAATTAAAGCAAAACATACACAGAAACCAAAGTACAGCATTCATAATGTTATGACATAACAACTTATCACTAAAGTGGCCACATAGTTTTCACCAAAATGGCCACAAAGTTTTAAACAAAAGATATCATTCAGTAAGTCCTTAACTCAATCATCCTTAAGGAACAAGCCTCCTTAAGGGGCACAAAGTACAAAGGTCAAAATTCTCCACCCCTAGGTCACATTGTCTTAATGTCTTAGTCAAAAAGTCTTCTTTCTTCTTGATTGGAATTTAGTTTTCAATCATCCTTAATTCAATTATTCTTAAGAGGAACAAGGTACAGAGTACAAAGTTCTCCCACCCCTAGGGCAGAGTAAATCACCATCTTCTCAGTCAGCACTAAGTACCCAAGGAGGGGTCTTTTCATTTTGACTGGAGGCTGACTCTCAGATTCCATGGTTCCTCTTCCATGGGCCTAGCTTTTGACTGGATTTACCCAACTGTCACCTGGATTCAAAGGTAGGCAGCTCTCAGATCCTTGTCCAGCTTCTTGTCCAGTTTTTCATCCAGTTCCATACTGAAGCACTCAGTGTCCAGTTTACCTCAAGTTTTTTATAGTTTCTGGGAAGACAAAGCATAACAGAGTTGTAATAACATTCATGAACATTGCCAGCACCATCATCAATTCACTATCTGCCTGTGAAATCAACACAAACCCACCAACAAGGTCTGAGAACTCAACACACATGATCAGTATGGTTGGGACCTCCAAAACCCTCCTCCAGGACTTCTGTAAACAGACAACAAGAAAATCCTCTTTCATGGCTTCCAGTAAAGTCCCATGGCTTCTGTACAAAGTATCACAAACAAAAATCAACACAAGCAGAACAGACAAACAGAGTGTTGACCTCCACAACCATTCCCCTTCTCAGTTCTGCTCTCTCCCCCAGCTTGGATTTCTCCTTATACATGGTCATAGCTCCTCCCTGTTCCACCCTTCCTGTTGCATCAGCAAGTTCCTCCCACTGTGGGATTCAAAGGTTCTGTTTCTTAACAAAGACTTGATACAATCAGGGCAAGACTCAAAAGAAACTTGAACTGAAACAAGGTGCTAAATAATTAAATAGCGGAAACAAGGTGCTAAGTACTCCTTTGCATTCCATTACAGGAATCAAAAGATCCTTCTCATGAGTGAACCCCCAAAGCAAATTTCTCCCATAATATATAACAAAGACTCAGCCCATGATTGGCTCAGAGCAAGAAGGCACAAAAACCTACTTGACTCAACACAGCTGTAAATTATCATGGTTCAAAGGAGATTAATCCTTCAGATGTTTACAATTTAACCTGAGCCTAGGAAACTGAACTCCAGGAAAAAAGAAGGAAAAAACAACAAAAAAATTCCACTTTGCTTGCATTTATGGGTGGAGATTGGCTGGTGCTAATGAAAGCCAGAGGGGTCTGGCAGTTTATCTGGTGTGGAACTGGAGTCCTACTGGTGGTGTCTGGCGTGTGCTGAGGCCCAGAGGAATTTTTCTGAATTTCCCAGTGGCCATCCTGAAGTACATGGAGGTCTGGTCCCTGAAGGGTGTCTATTTACCCTGGGCTTTGCTGAAGCATGTGGAGATCCAGATGCCATAAGATGCCTTCACCAGGGCAATGCAGAAGCATTTGAAAGTCCAGTCACTGCAGGAGGCCTGCCAACCTGGAGCTGTGCCGAAGGACATGGTCGTCCTCAGAGCTAGAGTCTGCCAGTTCTGGCTGTGCTAAAACAGCAGGAGTCCTATTGCTGGCATTTGCCTGCTCCACTGCACTGAGGTTCAGGATATCCCCCTGGTTTGCTGACGTGGGGCTTGCTACTGGCTTGCTGAGATACTTCCTGTCCCGGAACACACTTCTCCTTTTGCTCAGAGTGAGATGGACCTTTCTTACCAATCCCGGGCTAAAAGACTGTTCCACTCCATCTTTCTGTTGGCTCTGCTGCTCCAGGATTTGTTCTGAGGTACTCTTTTATGGTTAGTTGGTCATTTGGAGGTGAATGTGGGAGAGCTACAGTGATGTGCTGCTTACTCCACCATCTTGGCTTCCAAAGTCCCCCAATTTTGTCTATTTTATGGAGTTTTGCTTAGATCTCTCCTTTCCATTAATTACATAGTCCTATGTTATAATCATTTGACTATACAATTTCTTTCCCTTTTTCAACTTTAAGCTTCTCAAAGGCAGAGGTTATATTTTATGTTTCGTGTTTTAATCTCATCTAGAATAGTGTCATGTATATGTATATGTTTGTGTGTATGAGTCTGTGTGTGTGCATGCATACACATTCAGGCCTTGTGATTTAACCAGGACAGGGAATTTACCCTATGGGGGGTGGCAGTGTAGTATAGTCTTGAGAGTCAGTAAAGGAAGGAAGACCTGAATTCAAGTCTCTTTCATATACTAGCCCTTTGACCTTGCTTAAGTAACAACCTCTCAGTTCCCCCGAGTCTATAGTATAAAACTATAAGTCTAAGACTATAAGTTGCTGAGTTGATGCCCCTATGAATCAGTAGGCATTTCCTTATTGAGATTTCCCAAAATCAATAAAATGACTGGTCTACAGGGGGTGAGAGAAAGAAGGAAATTCATAATATAGAAGCCAATTCACCAATGAAAATTAGCTATTTGTTTTTTACAACTTTTGGGGGGTCAATCAGGGTTAAGTGACTTGCCCAGGTCACACAGGTAGAAAGTGTCTGAGGTCAGATTGGAACTCAGGTCCCCCTGATGCCAGGACTCTATCCACTGTGCCACCTAACTGTCCCTAACAATGTGTTTTTAACTTATACTATTGGAGAGCTGTATGAGGGGTTGAGAATTAAGTGATTTGTCTGTGGTTCCACAACCAGTGGGTGTAGGAGGCAGGATTTCAAGAACAGCACTCTATGCTACCTCATTGCTTATACATATGAAATATGTATTGAAATGAATCAGTAGGATTCTTACTAATCATAGTATTAGAGAAAATTATATGGATATTTTAAAATAACATACACACAATAAAGGATTCATACTAAGTAAGACTCATTTATATAGTCCTTTTTCCTAGTGTTTGTTGATTTGTTTTTTTTTAATTTCCTAAGTGACTCATATTATAATCAATCCATTATGTAACAGACACTATACTAGGTACTAGGGATAAAAATACAAAGAATAAAATTCTTTCTACTCACAAATAGCTAAGAATCAAGAGACTTGGGTTCGAAATCTGGATCTGGAATTACCCCACTGAATGACCTTAGTAAATAACTTGACCACTTCAACTTTATTTGACTAATTGTCATTTGACAAAAGGTTACTTGCTAGTCCAAAAAAAAATCAGAATGGCAAGTCCTTGACAAACCTGAATGTTTGGAAAACAAGACATTTCAGTTAGCTACATTTTCTGGTAACTATATTTTCTAGTAATCTAGGAGTTATCCTCTCTCTACCAAAAACAAATGCCTATTTCACCTTTGTTGAAAAATATTTCTCTAAGTTCCCTCCCAGCTGTCAACTCTAAAACTTTGTGATCTATAATTGTCCATACCCAAGATATTTTGGTTGATAAACTTATGACTGCTTTAAAGTTATACATTTTAATTCATCAGTCTTTAAGATCTCTGACTGAAATGCATCACAGATGATCCATATACTTTTCTTATCCAGTGGCTTTGTGACAGAAGTATGCTTCTTGGAATTAGAGTTCTATGTCTAACTGGGTTGTTTTTTTAGACAAACACAAGACACATTGTGTTTGGGAGGTCGTTTTCAAATGTTTACCCACCTTTTCAAGATCCATGTGGTATTTGAAATGATAGAATCATAGATTGAGAAATTGAAGGAATCTAGGAGGATGTCATGTCCCCAACCCCCTCATTCTACAAATGAGGAAACTAATGCTGAGTTCTGATTTGTTCAAGGTCACATAAACAGCAGGTCTCAGGGCTGAGATTAGAACTCATTTAAACCAAAGATTCTTTCTACTGAGCCGTGGAATTATTCTGTTCATAGTCAATGAGTCAAGTAAACAAACATTTATTAAGTCATTCCTATTTTCTATGTGCCAGGCATTGTACTAAGCCCAGGAGTTAAGTATACAAGCAAAAGGAAAAAGAAAAAATGTCAATCTGTATTCTCAAGGAGCTTACATTCTAATGAGAAAAGATAACATTAAAGACAACATTAAAAAAAAACTAACTACAAAACAGGGGGAGGGGAAGATGTCCATAAGGGGGTGTTCATAGTGGCAAAATCCAAAGAATAAGAAGTGAAATGGGAGAAAAATAGCTAATATGGGTCTGTCCATAAAATGGAGGTTCTAGAAGGAACTCACTCATAGGAAGACAAGACTGACTTACTAGTGTAATCTTCCAGATAGGGCCACAGGGGTAGAGAGAACTTCCAGAGTGAGAAGGCAGCTGAGAAGACGGTCTGCTAGAGAAATCCAGAGAAAATATCACTGTGGATGCATGAGTTCACGAAAGAATACGAGCTGGAATCCTACTAACTGAATGAAGCTAAGAAAGTCTTGCCATGGAAAGCAGGACCTCGCCCATCAAGGTGAATTCAGAAGAAAATTAACACTAAGATTGTCATACCACCATGAATAAAAGTCTGCCAACAATTTCAAATAGGGCCAAATGAAAGAAATCTGTTAAATTTGACCCTCTGGTATTAAATTCACATCTTGGTATTGAATTCATAGTTTGATTCTAGGATTTCTCTCCCCTTTAGATTCTGGTGGTCCTGGTTTTGAACTAATCAAGTTTCTGGTCAGTATCTGACATAAGCTGGAAGTATACTTCTGATACTTGGAGACTGCAGAGTTTCTAAAAGTTCCTTTGAATCCCCTCAAAAAATATGTGTAGAGAGACCACTTATACTCTGTAATAGCTCACATTTACATACTACATTTCAGTTACAAAGTGTTTCCTTCACAATAATTCTGTGAAGTGGGAGTAAAAAAGAATTATTATCCCTATTTTACTAATGAGAAAACTGAGGCTTACAGAATCTAAATGATTTCCACATGCTCATATATTGAGTAAATGTGAGAACTAAACCACAAACTCAATAACTCTGACTTCAGATTTAATATTTCTGCTCTCTCACACCACTTTCTAGGGATTGTAATTCTTTGGAGTTCGGGAATATGCCTTGCTTGTCCTAAAAAATATCTGGAATCACCCAAGTCAAGAAAAATGGAACATGTACTTTGTTCTGATTCTGGGAAAATTCATGAGAAAGACAGGCATTTTAATAATAACTCATTTTTATATAGGATACTATATAAGTATTATATCTCTCTACTCTTTTGCAGTCCTAGAATATCTCTGTGCTTAGCTGTATTCCTTTATTCTCATTTCTAAATTTTTCTTCAGTCTGGCTTTTGACCTTATCACTCAACTGAAACTACTCTCTCCCAAATTACCAGTGATTTCTTATTTGCCCAAACTTTTCTCCATTATCATCCTTGTTGAACTTTCTGCAGCATTTGATTCCCACATATACTAGTATCTTCTTCACCCCAAAAAAAATCCCATTGTGAATTTGTAAATATTTTGTATATGCCTATATATGTAGTTTTCCCTGAAAGTATGTATGTTCCTTGAGGGAAGGGATTATTTCACTCTTGCCATTTATTCCCAATATCTAGGACAGTGCCAGGTATATTATTAGGCACTAAATATATGGTTGTTTTTTATTAATTGAACAAAGCTTTACAAATCATTTTCTTCTAAACTATCTTGTGAGGTATGTAGTACATATATTCTCTCCATTTTACAAATTAGGAAACAGAGTTTAAGTAACTTGCTCAGGGTCGAACAACTAGCAAATATCAAAGCCAGGATTTGAAACCAAATCTTCTGACTTCAAGTGCAGCATTCTTTGTTAAATTCTTATGATAAGCTGTGTGAAATCATGGTTTTTATTGATTTGATTTCTAAAGATTTTTTGTGATCTATTTCAGGGTTTGAGGTAAGCACCATCAGTCACCACTTAGTGAAGTCCTATGTCATCAAAAGCATCCAAAAGCTCTCCAGCAGAGTTGAATTCAGTAAGTTAGAGGTTAGGCTAGTCACCAAGATAGAGATAAAGGTAAGCACATGCCCACAGAACACTGCAAGCAGCAAACTGAAATATTCCTTTGCAAGAAGCAGCCCCTTATTGTCTTCCATGATATTGATTTCCAGAAGCCTTTACCTAGGATTTACTATTCACCAGACCTTTTAGATGTTGTTGGTTTTGGTTTTGACTTTGCTTATGTTCCAGTCCTTCAAATCTATGACCCATGTTCTGCTGAACAACCTTGTCTTTTTAATCAAGGTACAGTGAAAAGAGCAGACTTTGACCTCAGAGGACCTGAGTTCCAAGTCTACCTATGACACTTGCTACCCGTGAACCCTCAGGAAAGTCACATCACCTCTCATGGCCTCATTCTTCTCATCAACAAAATAAGGGACTGGTACTGGAAGACCTCCAAGGTCCCTAACAGCTCTAAACCTCAGATTTTGAGCTCAGAGACTTCTTGAATAAGAGATTCTCTTTTCTAAACATGGAGGTTCATGTGTTTCTAATTCCATATGTGACAGCATAGAAAAGAAGTCGTCTGATTTTAGAGTTCATACTTGCTGAAGGCTGTACTATTTCTAGTATTGGCAATGCTTCGCAGATGCTGAATTTCTCCATCTAGGGCATTATGAGTCTCCTAAATTGAATATGCTAATAAAAACTGAAATCAGAGGTATGTGAGATCCCTTGACACCAGAAGAGGTCAGTCAGATCACACACACTACTAATTGGCACTCCCTCAAACTGAAACATTTTTCCCATTCCAAATAGCACTACAAAGTATTTGAAATAAACAATTCTATTACATCTGTGATCATCAAAGCAAAAGAGACAAAGGGCTTTCAAACAGAGCTTGTAAACTGGCTAGGCATCAATAGTAGGAACCTGTGAATGTATAAGAACCAATGTGAAAAAAATATCTGGGAAAGATTTTACCGATGTACCAATCTTTAGCAAATAAAAATTCAGTAAAACCATTTTTGCTGAATAAACTTAATTCAGAAATTCATTCATTCATTCTTGCAACAAATCTAATTTGGGGGATGGGTCTCTCCAAACTCAGCTAATTTGGCCCCCAACACTGGTTCCTAAATTCATAAGCAAGGGCTTATCTGGTGGTAAGACAAGCCAAAAATGGTGCTGTCATGACACCATTTTAAAGAACTCCACTTTAACGATCCATCAAAATGAGATTTTAGTGGACCAATATCCCCTAAATAAATATAACATTGGTTATACAGAGTATGCACATATATTCTCTGCCTATTTCTGGCCTATTATGAGGGGGCTTTGAAGGTCTACTTCCAACCACACACGACTCATGAGCTTACAACAGAAGATAATGAAGTTTCCCCAATTGTTTGATGAGATAGAAGAGTGGATACTCATCAAATACACAAAAGGGAACTACTGATCTTGCCACCTCTGTCTTCTTTTCTGTCTATGAAGTATGTAGACTGTTTCCAGCTGCATCCTGACAGATAGATGGAAGGAGTAATTTCCCTGTCTCCTACCATTTAGCCATGAGCACATGACCACTCTTATCTCTTTCGTGTATAATTCTTTCCAGATGTTAAATGAATGAGCATTCTATGGGGCAAGTGTCCAAGACTGTCAAATGTAAGGTATACAGTGATGGGGTTGGACCAGATCACATCTAAGGTACTTTCTATTTTTGATATTCTGTGATTCTATCAACTATGTGACTCTGGGCATGTAGCTTAATCTCACTGAGCCTCAGTTCCTTCAACTGTAAATTGATGATCATGCCTAAAACCTTCCTGAATGCAAAGGGCTTGACCACATGATTCTTTAAGGGACTTTTCTGGATATAATTCTAGGATACAATGCTAACTATTAACTTAAATGCTGGGTGAAAATGCATTTACTGGGGTCAAGTGGAAAACTGTAGAAGTTTTGGGTTCCAGTGAATATCATGCTGCCATTGCCATAGCAAAGAGCCTCACTGTCACTTGGGAGATGGGCAATTTTTCTAATAGCTCTACTTTTTCAAATTTCCCACTCTTTGTTTCCTTATATACAAAGGTAGGGAGGTAACACTGGTTGTGACAAAGTGGATAAAGCAATAGACTTGAAGTCAGGAAAACATTCATTCAAATCCCAGCTTTGATAATTATTGGCTGCATGATCATGAACAAGTCTTTGAATCTCTCTGAGCCTGAGTCTTCTTTTGGGGGTGGTTGCTTTTTTTGAGGGGGGAAGGTAAGGCAATTGGGGTTAAGTGACTTGCCCAAGGTCACATGGCTAGTTTCGTGTGTGTGTGTGTGTGTGTTAGGTGTCTGAGGTCAGATTTGAACTCAGGTCCTTCTGACTCCAGGGTCGGCACTCTATTCACTGTGCCACTTAGCCACCCCGAGCCTGAGTCTTCTTATCTGTAGAAAGGGAATAATCATATTTTGGTATGGGGTTATTTGGAGATTCAAATAAGGTAATGTATGGGAAGTGCTATGTAAATATCATGTTAATTCTTTGCTCAGAAATACCCACTGTACATTTGTCTAAAATTCAGGTTTCTTTTTTGAGTATACAAGGCCTTTTGCCAATTAGAACCACTCTATACCTTTCTAGCATTGTCACATATTACTCTGCCAAATATAATGCATTTTCCAGACAAACTGGACCATTCTTTGACCTTCCCCAAACATTCCCTATTTTCCCTCCTTTGCTCAAAATATACTACATCATCAGAATAACCTTCTATCCCCAACCTCACTTTGTCAGTTACATCCCTATTTTTTAAAGGTATATATGCCATGTCCTTAAAGAAGCAATACCTGATCTGCCCACTACCACCCCCCCCATCTGTGATGATCTGGTGGAATGGAAAGAAACCTGGACAGAGTCAGGGGTCACATACCAGCTATGTGACCTTTGACAAGTCACAGTCTCACTAGATTTGCTTGGGATTCCTCCTCTAGAGAATAAGGGAGGAAAACTAGATCAGGGGTGTCAAACATGTCATCTGCTCGATGTTTCTGTTTGAGTTTGACACCTCAAAAACAGATGACCTCTTAATGTTCCTTCCCCTCAGGGAGGAGTGTGTTGACATGCCCCTACCAGAACATGCATTACATTACCTGGGTACCTAGGCCACTCAAGATGCCCTAAATCAGCTGGAAGGATTAGATGCAAAGGGACCATAGCCATGCTAGTTACTACTACCCATCTTCATGCCACCCCCATAGAAAACTCAGCACTAGTCTTGTACAAAAATTCCTAACATCTAATTTCCTAAGTCCTCTAGACTCCCTCTATTATTTTATATTTTATTTTATTTTCCAATGAACAAAAATCAATTTTTTTTATTTTCCTGTGACTGTCCCCCACTGGGGAAAAAAAAGATGAAACCTTGTTTAAAAATAAGCATAGTCAAGCAAAATGAAATTCTGCATTTGTCCATGTCTAAAGAGTGTCCCCCATTCTGCATCTTGAGTTCATCATCTCATCATCATAACTCTAATGATTTCAATATCAGTTCTCTTAAATAGACTCCTCCTCTCTTATGATGTAGTCTAAATATTATAAGATTTAGAGTCATAAGACAAGTTTGAATTCTGACTACTATTTACCAGTTGTGTGAACTGAGATAGGTCACTTAATTTCTCTGGGTCTATTTTCTCATCTATAAAATTAATGTTAGACTGGATGACCTTTAAGAACCCTTCCAGCTTCAAATCTATTGTTCTATGATGATTGATCTTTTTCTCCCACGCATTCTTTCCATTGCCTGGTATGCAACGCACATTAGCTCTCTCTTGAAAACACCATGTCCTTTGGCACCCAGATCAGAAAGGCTAACGTCTCTCCCTTTCCCCCTTTCTCCTTTCTTCCATGAATTCTAAGATGAAATAATGACTTCCTCTCAAGGTTCATATCATTTCTATATCACAATCAGTTATTCCTTGTTCGTCAACATTGGGTTCAGAAAATCACTACTCCTTGCTGCTTTCTCCAATTCTAAAAATGCCATTAGGAAAAGCAGGGAAAAATTACTGAAGGGGGGCAGGCAGAGCCCTTAATAGATATTCACATCTGAGGGCTCAGAATCTTTTTTTAAAGTAAATTTTATTATCTTATTTACATCATCAGAACTTCTACCAGTATCCATCCTCCTCACAAAAAGCCATCCAATATAACAAAAAATTCGTCTATACATCTATCAACAACAAAAATTCATCTATACATTGGGAAAAGTCTGCAAATATACATGACATATGATACTATAAACCTTTCATTTTTGAGAAAGGAATAATGTTTTCTCATATTTCTTCGTTGGGGCTAGGTTGTTCTTCATAACTTTGTAGCTTTCACTTTTGATTACTTTGTGATTATTCTTTCATATATAGTGTTGTTATTGTGTATATTGTTTTCTTGCTTCTGCTTTATTTCACTCCGCATCATATCATGTAAATCTTTTGAAGCTGTTCTGTATTCATCTTATCTGTCATTTCTTATGGCACAGTAATATTTCATTACAGTAGGGTACATTAGCCATTGGAGCAACTAGATGACTCAGTGGATAAAACACTGTGCTTACAGTCAGGAAGACCTGAGTTAAAATATGGCCTCAGACACTTATTGGCTGTGTGACTCTGGACAGGTTATTTAACCTTGTTTGCCACAAGGGAAGAAAATGGAAAACCACTCCAGAATCTTTGCCAAGAAAAACCCAAGGATGGTATGATCCACAGGGTCACAAAAAGTCAGACATGACTAAACAACAACATTGGACATTTGTTTACCATTCCTCAATAGATGGGTATCTATTTGGCTTCCAATTCTTTGCTATTACAATAAGTGCTGCTACAAATGTTTTATTATGTGGATTTCCTTATCATCAACTTTCTTTGACATCCTAGGGGCAGAATCTTTCGGTCAAAAGGTAAGGACATTTTAGAAACTTCGTTTGCATAATTCCAAATTGCTTTCCAAAATGGTTGTACTGATTCATAACTCCACCAGAAATATATTAATGTGCCTATCCTTTAACCATCCCTGTAACATTAATTATTCCCATCTTTGCCATTTTGCTGGGTGTGTGGCTGTTTTAATTTGCATTTCTCTTATCATTAATTTCATGTGGTTCATAATAATTTGTTATTCTTTTGAGAATTATTTGTTCACATCTTTTGACCACTTATGTAATGGATTTGTCTTATGTATACCTTGGATAACAAACCTTTATCATAGAAACTTAATATAATGATTATTTCCCATTTGACTACTTCTATTCTTATCCTAAATACATTAATTTTATTGGTTCAGAAGTTTTTTAAGTTTCATATAACCAAAGTAATCTATTTTATCTTTCAAAATTGCTCCTGTCATGGCGGAGCCAAGATGCCTGTGTAGAAGCAGGAAAACTATGTGAGTTCCCCCCATAACCACCTCAAATACCTATAAAATATGACTCTAAACAAACTTTAGAGATACAGAACTCACAAAGTGACAGAGAGAAACAAATCTCTCATGGAAGGCAACCCAGCAGGCATACAGGAAGGGTCCATCGCAGCCCACAGGGAGCAGAGCCCAGACCCACATAAGCCCAAGGTTTTAGCCCCAGGGTGGACCAACCAGCCATCGCTTGAGGGACTTCGGGAGAGTGAATTACCAGCAGCTGTGGTGGTTGCCAGAATTATCAACCCATAAATGCCAAAGGCAAAGTAAAAGGTCGGTGTGGACTTTTCTGAAACAGGAAGGCCAAGAGTGCAGTTCAGCCTCTGCCCATAGTGCAAGAAGGTGAGAAGTAGAAACACTGTGACAGTATAGTTGCTTCTGTGTGGCTACTTCAGAGCTCCTGGCCTGCAGATCATAGGGGAAACAAGTGGCCATTCAGAAGGTAATTGCTCTTGCTTTAATCTGCTTGGACCTGGATCACTGTCTTTGGTGGAGGCCCTGGGGAGTGTGACCAGGTGCCAGAGCTTGTTTTAGGTTTCAGAGATGGCCCCCAACTAATACCTCTGGTAGCTTCAAAAACCCCAGTGATTTGGGACAAAGCTCTCTTCTCTGGTAGCAGAGTTCTACTGTGGCAAAAGCTCAAAGGTCAAGTAATTGAGTGGCAGCATGAGCAAGCAAAGGAAGCAAAGCAAGCACAGCAATCAAACATTAGATTCCTTTTTGGGGGAAAAAGAGGCGCAAAGCATGGAATGGGAGGAAGACAATGTAGTTAGAACTCCTAGACCAAAAGCTTCCAAGAAAATATGAATTGGTTACAGTGCATGGAGGAGCTCAAGAAGAAGTTTGAAAACCAAGTAAGAGAAGTGGAGGAAAAATTGGGAAGAGAAATGATAATGATGCAAGAAAATTATTAAAAGAGAGTCAACAACCTGACTGAAGAAAATAACACCTTAAAAATAGATTAACTCAAATGGCAAGAGAGGCTCAAAAAGCCAATAAGGAGAAGAATGCCTTAAAAAGCTGAATTTTCCAGATGGAAAAAGTATTTCAAAAGCTCACTAAAGAGAATAATTCCTTCAGAATTATATTGGAGCAAATGGAAGCTAATGACTTTATGAGAATTCAAGATAATATTAAATATGAAATATCTCATTGTGAAAACCAGTGACCTGGAAAATAAATCCAGGAGAGGTAACTTTAAAATTATTGGACTACCTGAAAGCCACAATCAGAAAAAAACATAGAAATCATCCTTCAAGAAATTCTCAAGGAAAATTTTAGATATTTTAGAACCAGAGGGCAAAATAGAAATTGAAAGAATTCACCCATTGCCTCTTGTAAAAGGTCCCCAAAAGAAAACTCCTAGGAATATTATAGTCAGGTTCCAGAGTTCCCAGATCAAAGAGAAAATATTACAAGCAGCCAAGAAGAAACAATTTTTAATATTGTAGAAACACAATCAGGATAACACAAGATCTAGCAGCTTCTACACTGAGGGATCAAAGGGAGTATGATATTCCAGAGGTCAAAGGAGCTGGGAATAAAACCAAGAATCACCTACCCAGAAAAACTGAATGTCATGTTTCAGGGGAAAATATGGTCATTCAATGAAATAGAGTTCTTTCAAGCATTCTTGATGAAAAAAACAGAGTTGAATAGAATATTTGACATTCAGATACAAGAAGCAAGAGGAGCATGAGAAGGTAAACAGGGGAAAGAAATCATAAGGAACTTATCAAAGTTGAACTATTTATATTCCTACATGGAAAAATGATAATTGTAACTTTTGAAACTTTTGTCAGTATAAGGATAGTTGAAGGGAATAGAAATGTATATGTATATATATATATGTATATGTATACATGTATATGTCTATATAGGAAGGTATATGTGTATATGAATAGATAAGTGAATGTGTGTACAGGTATACATAGGCAGAGGGCACAGGATCAATTGAATAGGAAGGGATAATATTGTTTTACTTTTTTTTTTGCTTTTTGGAGGGCAATTGGAGTTAAGTGACTTGCCCAAGATCACACAGCTAGTTTTTGTGTTAAGGGTCTGAGGTCAGATTTGAACTCAGGTCTTCCTGACTCCAGGGCCAGTGCTCTATTCACTGCACCACCTAGCTGCCCCTGGGGATGATATTTTAAAAATAAAAGTAAGAAGTGACACAAGAATATAATGAGAGGAGATAGAGAGAGACAGAATAGGGTAAATTTTCTCATATAAAAACAGTAAGGGAAAACTGTTACAATGGAGGGGAAGAACAGGAAGGCAATAGGGAATGGGTCAACCTTACTCTCACTGAATTTGGCTTAAGGAGAGAATAACTTACACACTAAATTGGGTATCTTACCCTACAGGAAAGTAGGGGGAAGGGGATAAGAGGGGGGATGATAGAAGGGATGGTAGATTGGGGGGAGGGTAGTTAGAAGCACACACTTTTGAAAAGGGATAGGACCAAAGCAGAAAATAGAACAAATGGGGGTAGGGAGCAGGGGCAGGATAGGATGGAGGGAAATACAGTCAGTCTTTCACAATATATTCACTATGGAAATGTTTCATGTAACTACACATGTACAACTTATATTGAATTGCTTAATCGTCCCAGTAAGGATGGGTGATGAGGGAAGAAGGGAAAGAATCTGGAATTCAAAGTTTTAAAATCAAATGTTTAAAAAATATATATTATTTTTTTACATGCACTGGGAAATAAGATATACAGGCACTGGGGTATGGAGATCCATCTTACCCTACTGGAAAGTTGGAAAGGGAATGAGGGAGGATATAGGAGAGAGCAGATTGGGGGAGGGGGTATTCAGTGGGATTGCTGTTCTGGGGTGGTGAGTAGGGGAAAGATGGGGAGAAAATTTGTAACTCAAAATCTTGTGGAAATGAATGCTGTAAACTAAAAATAAACATAAAATTAAAAAAAAATAAATTGCCCCTGTCCTTTGTTTGTTTAAGAATTTATCTCTTAGATCAGGTGCTGACCCTAGCGGACAGAGCAGTCCTTAGCTCAGGCCACCCGAGCTCCCATCACAGCTTCAGCCACAGACACAGACACAGCCACAGCTGCAGTCACCCTACAATCTCCTCACCACCACCATGTTTCTTTCTATCCAGCTGACCTTGGACAAGGTGGACCTGAAGTGAAAAGGGTCCTGAGGGTGGATTTTAATGCTCCCACGAAGAACAAAGAGATAAGCAACAACCAGAGAATTAAGACTGGTCTTTGTAGCATCAATTACTGCTTGGATAATGGAACCAAGCCTATTGTTTTGATGAGCCACTTAGGCCTACATGATGGTAGACCCATGCCTGACAAATACCCCTTGGAGCCCATGGATGTGGATTCAAATCCTTGCTGGGCCAATATATACTTTCCTTAACAATTGTGTGGGTCTAGAAGTGGAAAAAGACTGTGCGACACACCTCCCCCCCAAAACAGTGTTATCATTTTGCCGGAAAATCTTTCCTTCCATGTAGAAGAAGAAGGAAAAGGAGGAGATGCTTCTGGGAACAAGATCAAAACTGAACCAGCCAAAGTAGAACCATCCAGGCATCTCTCTCCAAGCTGGGGGATGTCTATGTCAATGATGCATTTGGTACTATTTATCATGCCCACATTTCCATGGTGGGACTTCTCTATTTTTAACTGGATACCAAATGATTTTGATAATTTTCCTTCTCCAATGTAGTCTGAGGTGTGCAAATGTTATTTGCTTTCATCCCTAGGGTTTTTTTTTCTTTGACATTGTAAACTTTTATTTTTCCAAATGAATTTTTATTTTACTGAGTTCTGTAAAGTGTCACTTGATAGTTTGATTGATTTACTGCTAAAACTATAAATCAAATTTGATAGTTTTGTCATAGTTCTTTATTTCTTTAAGGAATATTTTGTAATTGAATCTATATAATAATTTGGTGTGTTTGGGTACACTGATCCACAAATACTTTGAACATTTTAAAATTATTTTTAATAGCATGTTTCTTTCTATTATTGCCTCTTAGATTTTAGTGTTATAATATTCTGATAATTTTTGTAGGTTTCTTTTGAGGCTCAAAAATTTTCTGACAGTAATAATTGTCTCAATTATTTTTGCTGTTGATTCCTTGGGATTTTCTAAGTAAAACATCATATCATCAGCAGTTAGAACTAGTTTTATCTCACTTACCTGTCTATACTTTCAACTTCTTCCTCCTGTGTTATAGTTATTATTCACCATTGAAGTGCTATATCAAATAATAGGAAAAGGGTGAATATTCTTGCTTTGTTGGGGAAATTTCTAATGTACACCCTTTGCACATGATGCTTGACTTGAATTTAGATAAATATTTTTTCTGATATTAAAAAGTCTCTATGTCTATACTTTATTTTCACATGGGTGAGTGATGCACTTTATCAAAGACTTTTTCTGCATCTAATATGAAAATGATGTGATTATGGATGTTTTTGTTTTTATATGATTAATTATGTTGATTGTTTTCCTAATGATAAACAATTCTTGCATCCCTAGTATGAATCCACTTTGATCACAATAAATTATCTCATAGATTAACTGAATAATCTGTTTGACAAGATTTTATTTATCATCTTTAACCAATACTCATTGATGATATTGGTCTACATTTCTCTTTTAGTACCAAAATTCCCTGGTATAGGTCTCCAATCTATCAATTGTTCATAAAAAAATCTAGTGAGGTGTCTTCTTTCTCATATTTTGGAATGATTTGTGTAGTATTAGTACTGCTTTTTATTTAAAAACTCAAGAGAATTATTCTGTGAATTTAGTAGGACAAGGAGGTGGTTTTTTTTTAATTTGGTGTTTCTGTAAGAAATAATTGCATTTCTTTTTCTAAAGTAAGATTTGAAATCTCTATTTTGTATTCTTTTAAACTGTTTCATATATTTGAAGGTATTCCTCCATTACTTTTGTGTTCTTAGTTTTGTTAGCTTATTACATATACATAGAGGGTGTTGCTGATTCTTATTATTTCTTCTGATTTTGTTGTAATTTCATCTTTTTCACTTGCTATTTTGTTTATTTGATTTTTTCTGCCCTTTTCTCTTGTTAATCAAATTGGCTGAAAGTTCATCAATTTTGTCACTTTTCAAAGAATCAGACTTTAGTTTTATCATTTTTGTAGTCTTTTTACTTTCCAGGTTCTGCTTCTCCTCTGATTTCTAATATCTACCTTTTCATGCTTATTTCAGATTTATTTATTGGTTTGTTTTTCATTTTAAAAATGTAATTTTAGTCCATTGATGATCTACATTTCTATTTTATTAATTTATGTTTTAAGAAGATATGTGTGTGCTACTGAGGAATGATTCATCTTCATTCCAGAAGTTTGGGCACATTTTTTCATAATTATCATCTAATTTAAAATAATTAATTGCTTCCATGATTTGTCCTTCAACTTAGTCATTATTTAATATTTCATTCTTAGATCTCATTTGAGTTTCTGTATTTTGTTTGTTTGCTTGGTTGGTTTTTGCTCTTTGAATTGATTATGATTTATATTGCATTATAACCTTATAGGATTTGTTTCCTCTTACTGATTTTTTTTACATTTATTTGCACTATTTCTATGCCCTAATAATCAGGTTTTTTAAACTTTCCATGTAATGCTGAGAAACATTTATAACCTTCAGCATTTCTGCTTAGATGCCATGAGGATTTTTAGCTCTAATATCCTCAAGAATTTGTTCACTTCCATATTTTCTCTGTTATCTATATTTCTTTTGGGTTTATACAAAATGGAGAAGGATATTAAAGTCCCCTGAGATTAATTCATACCTGTGTTTTTTCTTTCAATTCAGTGTGTTTTTCCATTATGAATTTAGAAGCTAAGGCATTTGAAAGATACATTTTATATTAATGTTGAATTTTTGCCTATGGTTTCTTTCAGGAAAATACATCTTTTTGTTAATCTTTTTATGTTGTAAATTTTTGGTTTTGATTTAATAGTTTGATTGCAACTCCTGATGTTTTGAGATTCATTTGATGGGAGTGCTAGGTAGTGCAATGGATACAGTACCAGGTATGGAGTCAGGAGGATGTGAGTTCAACTCTAGCCTCAGATACTAGTTGTGTGACCCTAGGCAAGTCACTTTAACACCAATTGCCTCCAAAACAAAAAAGATCCACTTGATAGAAAGTAACTTTTGTTCCAGTGTTTTATTTTTACTCTGTGTAGTTTTTTTTTTGTAAGTTTTTGCTGGGGGGATGGGGAGATTTATTAAAAATAATAGGTTGTGAGGTTTTCTTATTCTATCTCTCACTCTTTTACATTTTATTGGATGGCTTAATCTTTTCATATCAATTTTATGAAAATTACATTTATATTCTCTTCTATGTAGCTCTAATAAAGTTTTTCATTTAAATTTTTGGCCCTTTTCCTCTATAAAGAAAATACATTGTCTCTTCCATTATTTTTTCTTAATTTTTATCAAGACAGCATTCCCTTTGACTTTCTTCCCCTTACGATTAAGCAAAACCCCGCCCCCCCAATTTGTCACCCCTTTCCCTAGTTTTGGAACTTATTGTTTATTTCTTTATATTTCTTCCTTTTACCTAATAATCTAATTCAGTCCCCTTTTTACTTCTCAACACAGTAGTTTAGTAAAATTCCCCTTCTTCTCTTTCCCTTCACGTTCTTTTTGTTGTTAATTGGTAGGTTTTATTTTTTTACTTTTATGCTTTTTTCTTAAAAAAATAATTTCTTTCACTCATTCTCTTCATTAATTCTCTTTCCTTTCTGTCTGACTTTTTATTCTTTGATTTGTGGTCCTTTTATTTATTTATTTCTTCATTATTTTCTGTATTTTTTTTCTGGAATTAAAGCTTCTAAGATATGTATTTTATTCTCCATTTCCAGATAGTTTCTATGTTATTGACTGATTAATCTTGCCTGGTTGATCTTGCTCTCTCTCCCACTTTTTTAATATTGTGCTTCAGTCTTAAAAATATCTGTTCCTAGAGGAGATAAAAAGGATAGAAATATTGCACTATGATAGAAATTTTCATATGTGCATGATTTTTTTGTTCCTTACTACTCTGCCTCTCCTATGACTATTTTTCCTATTTGACATGTAATGTTCTCAATGGGTCTGTGTTCTTACACCATTCTATTAGTGAGTTGCCCTGAGGAACTCAGATTCCTTTTTTCCTGAGACAGAATCCTGTCCATAGAAGAACAAACTCTCTTAGACATAATTGTCTCTCCTAGCACCAAATCTCATCAGATTATGCTCAATTAAAGATTCCTATATTTTGTTACAGAATTTCTTTTTCCACCCATAAAAGTGGTCTTCAGCAGGTCCTCCTCTCACCACTGAATCCAGAGCTCCCATTTCCTCTCCTTTTGTTTAAATCCCTCCTTTTTCTACCTCTCTTATTCTCCTGTAGGCCTTCCTCTTTTTTTGTTCCATTTCTTTAATTATTTATTTATTTTAACAGCCTTTTTTATTTTGATTTCCAAATGCTCTTCCTCTTTCCTATTCCTCCACCATCCATTAAGGAGGCAAGAAATATGGTAGCAATTATATATATGTGTGAAGTCATGCATAGCATATTTACATACTAGCTACGTTGCAAAAAAGTAAAAGAAATATAAAGCGGAAAAAATATGCTTCAATTTGCAGAGTTCATTAGATCTGTGTGTGTCTCTGTCTCTCTCACTCTCTTTGTGTGCATCTCTATCTCTCACTCTGTGTGTGTGTGTCTCTCTGTCTCTTTGTCTTCCTTCCCCCCCCCCTTCTCTCTCTCTCTCTCGATGGATAGTATTTTTCATCATGGTTCCTTTGGCATTATTATATTGATCAGAGTAGCCAAGTCCTTCACATTTGATCATCATTACAATATTGCTGCTATTGTGTACATTGTTTGTTTCTGCTCACTTCACTCTGCATCAGTTCATACAAGTCTTCCTTTCTGAAACCATGTATATTCATCATTTCTTATAACATTAGTATTCCATTGTGATCATATACCACAACTCATTCACCCCAATTGATTAGCATCTCCTCAATTCCCAATTTTTTGCTATGACACAGAGAGTTTCTAAAAATAGTCTTGTTCATATAGGTCTTTTTTTTCCTTTCCTTTGATCTTTTTGGGATACATATCTAGTAGTGGTATTATTAGCCCTTTGGAAATATTTTCAAATTATTCTCCAGAAAGGTTGACCCACTTTACAATTGCACCAACAATGCATTTTGTTGCTTAGTTGTTTTCAGTCATGTCCTACTCTTCTTGAACCTGTTTGGTGTTGGGTTTGTTTTTGTTTTGTTTTGTTTTTTGGTAATGATACTGAAATGGTTTGCCATTTCTTTCTCCAGCTTATTTTACAGATGAAGAAACTGAGGCAAACATGGTTAAGTGATTTGCCCATGTATACACAGCTAGTAAATTTCTCAGGCCAGATTTGAACTCCAGTCTTCCCAATTCCAGGCCCAGCCTATATGCAATGCTCCACCTACCTGCCGAACAGTGCATTAGTGTATGTATTATTTTGTGTTATGTTAGTCAATCTGTTAAGTGTGAGGTGGTACCTCAAAGTTGTTTTAATTTTCATTTGTCTAATCAAAAATAATTTAGATAAATTTTTTCATGTGACTATTGATAGCTTTGATTTCATCTTCTAAAAACTGTCTATTCACATATTTTGACTATTTATAAATGAGGGAATGAATCTTACTTTTGTAAATTTGTCTCAGTTCCCTTTTTATTTGAGAAATGAGGCCTTTATTAGAGAAACTTGCTGTAAAATATTTTTCCCAGTTTCCTGTTTTCCTTCCCAGTTTGACTACATTGGTTTTACTTGTGTAAAAATGTTTTGATTTCATGAAAGTAAAATTATCCATTTTTATTTCCTGTGATCTCCTCTATCTCTTGTTTGATAATAAACTCTTTTCTTATCCATGTAGAGAAAACAGAAAAAATTTTCCATGCTACCCAAATTTGCTTATGATATCATTTTGATATTCTTTGTGTCAAATCATGTACTCATTTTAACCTTATCTTGGGTGGGAGAAATTGTTCTGCATCTAGTTTCTGCCAAATTGCTTTCCAGTTTCCCCAGTAATTTTTGTCAAATGGTTAAGTACTTGCCCTGAAAGCTTGAATCTTTGGCTTTATCAAACACTAGGTTACTATGGTCATTTACTACTGTGTATTGTGTGCCTAGTCTATTCCACTGGTGCACCCCTCTATTTTTAACTATAACCAGATTGCTTTTATGATTACCACTTTGTAATGTGGTTTAAATATATGGTTTGAAATCTGAAACTGTTACCTTCTCTTCACATTTTTTCATTTATTCACTTAAGATTCTTCTTCCAAATAATTTTTTAAATTTTTTTCTATTTCTATAGAATAATTCTTGGATAGTTTGATTGGCATGGAACTGAACTAAGTAAGTTCAGTAGGCTCAGCCTACTCATGAACAATGAGTATTTATCCAGTTGTTTACATCTGGCTTTATTTGTGTGAAAAAAAATATTCTATAATTGCTGTCATATAATCCTTGGGTTTGTCTTGAAAGGTAGACTCCCAATTATTTTATAATGTCTGCAGTTATTTTAAATGGAATTTCTCTTTCTATCTCTTGCTGCTGGACTTTACTGGTAATATATAGAAATACTAATGATGATTTACATGAATTTTAATGTCCTGCAATTTTGCTAAAATTGTTAATGGTTTCACCTACTTGCCTAGTTGGTTTTCTAGGGTTCTATAAGTATTGTCAACATATCATCTATAATGAGTGATGATTTTATTTCCTCATTGCCTACTTTTATTCCTTCAATTTCCTTTTCTTATTGCTATAGCCAGTATTTCTAATACATCATTGAACAATATTAGTGATTATAGATATCCTTGCTTCACCTCTGATAAATTATTGAGAAGGCTTTTAATTTATTTTCATTACAGATAATGCTTGCAATTAGTTTTAGATAGATTCTACTTGTTTTAAGAAAGGCTCCATTTATTCCTATGCTTTCTATGTTTTGAATAGGAAGGGATATTGTATTTTATCAAAAAGTTTTTTCTGTATCTATTGAAATAATCACATGATTTCTGCTGTTTTAGTTATTTATATGGTCAATTGTGATGATAGTTTTCCTTATATTGAACTGGCCCTGGGAGTTATACCAGGAATGCATATGTATATTTAATTTTATATATTATATATTTGTGTGATATATATGCACATATAATGATAAAACATGTATAATTTTCTAACGTATTTGATCAATTTAAAAAAGCAATATAGTAAAGTAGATAGAAAAGTTCTCAGAGACTTCACTTTGTAGGAGTTCACTAAATATGGATTAAATCACAGGAGGCAGCTAAATGGTGCCATGAATAGAGCACTGGGCCTGGATTCAGGAAGACCTGAGTTTAAATCTAACCTTGCACACTTACCAGCTGTGTAACCCTAGATAAGTCACTTAGCCTCTCTTAGTTTCTTCAACTGTAAAATGCATATAATAATAGCACTTACCTCACTGGGTTATCAAGGGTATCAAATGAGACAGTACTTGTAAAGTACTTAGCATAGTGCCTGACAAATAGTAGGTACTATATAAATATTAGCTATCATATTTTTATTAGTAGTATTAATGATAAGAAAAATGCAAATTGAAGCCTAACTCTGAGGCTCCCACTCCCACAATGATTATAATGGCAAAGATGATAAAAAGTTAAAATGACAATTATTGTAGGGGTTCTGGAAGGCGGGAATGCTAATTCACTCTTAGCTCCATGAATGTGTTCCACTATTCTAGAAAAGTTTTGGAACTACACCCCAAAAGACCCTCATTTATGTATACCCTTAGACCCAACAATATTACTCATAGACATATACCCTAGTATGTCTTTTTTTTTTACAGATTTCTGCAGCTTTTTTCTTTTACTCATTGGAGATAAATTTGTAATTTTTTTATTAATCCCCTTTAAAAGTACATTCACATAAGTATCTAATTTCAATGGCAGCAAACTAGATTGCTAAATTGAAGATTTGCATATCAGATAATCTGTTTTCAATAACTTTCTGGCTGAGAAAATAGTAAAAAAATAATTCCCCAAAAGTTGTTCAAACTAGACTTTCTTATATGTTCCAAAACCAACAGTAAAATGGAAGTTCCTGCAATTGTCAGTACAAAGTGGGTTTCAGTTCTTTTATCCCTAAAATTAAGGAAGGAGCTGAACTAGGGTTCCTTTCCCAACTCTAATTTTATTGTTTTATGATTAATAGAGTAATAGAAAACAGGGAAGAAGAGAACCAAGAATCATGCAGACCACCTATGGGCATAACTATAACTTCTGGTACTACAGATGTATGATCCTTGTCCAGTGATCAGTAAGTGGGAGTAATACTGGTGAAACTGAATCATATTCATACAGCTATTCCCTCTATAAATGAAACCAAAAGAGAAAGGGAAATTACAGCCAGATAGATGAATGACTCAGATGTTCTCTTTGGAGAGGCAAAGAGGGGAGATGATGGAATTGCCTTTATCATGAGCCCAAAGGCAGCAAGAAACATGGTTTCACAGATCATGTAGTTTATCTTCTATTGCAAGAGTCGTGATGGACATTTTTTTTAAAATGACAATGAAAGTAATTGCATATAATGCATCAAAATCTGGTTTAAAAGATAATGAGGGAGAGAAATTTCTTGAAACACTCGATATCACTGACCAAATTAAATCAATACTTGCTTGAATACTTAGTGACTTCAATGCAAAGGTAAGTAGAGGATGGAATAGCAAAAAAAAAATTGTTGAAGAAAATTGTCAGAATGAAAAACAAAAGGGGCAAGATGCTAACAGACTAAAGAGAAGTCTCACTCCTATAAATCACAAATACTTTATTCAAGGTGGAAGTCAAACAAGTAATGCTGGTCATGATGCACACTAACACCACCAATATCACAAAAATGTTTTGCCACTTAACAGAGCTGAATTGAATTAGATTTTGAGATAAACCATTACCTTTTATATAGCTGAATATGAATAAAATTTAAATAAGACATGAATCTTCCCTTCAGTAAGCTTATAATTTAGTAGAATAGGCAATATAGGGACACAAATAAATGAGATGTAGAAGAGAACATGATGGGTATATACAAGAAATACAAACAAAATGCAATTAGAATCTTGAGGAAGGAAAGACCACTTCTAACAGAACATCAGGAAATGTTTGAGATGGAACTGGAAAATGGATAGAATTTTAAAATTATGACATTAGCTAAATTAATTTATAGATTCAGTGCCACAGCAGCAAAAATATCAAGAGGTTTTTAAAAATGAAACTATGAAACACATTAATTACATCACAGAGAATTGATTAAATATGGTAGTAATGTTTGATAAATCCAAGCATACCAACTACTGAAGTTCAAGGATTTCTCAATTTCAATAAAAACTTCTGGGAAAAATAGAAAGAAATCTGACAGAGATTAGGTTCAGACCAACATCTTACATGGTATGCCACAATGAAATCCAAATGGGTACATTACCTTAATATGAAAAGTTATATCATAATAAAATTAGAGAAGTGAAGTACATTCACAAATGTAGATAGGAAGGTGCTTTTAACTAAACAATGGATAGAAATGATCTTATTAGATAAAATGATAAAATTTAATTTGATTACATTTGAAAATGCTTCACATAAGCAAAACCAATAGAATCAATAGATAAATACTGAACTGGAGAAAACTATAGTAAATTTATCTTATAAAAGCTTCATACCCCAAGTGTATAGGAAATGTCTCAATGCCTTTGCACTGGCTAACTCCTGTGCCTGGCATGCCCTCTTTCCTCACTTCTATGTCTTAGAATCCCTGTGTTTCTTCAAGACTCTAAGCACCTAACTTTTGAAGGAAGTTTTCTTGGTCCCACCCCTCCCCCACCCCAGATGCTAGTGATTTTTTTCCCACCTAAGTTTACATTGTATCTGATTTATGTGTATCTTGTATATAACTGTATATGTACATATCACCTTCTCTATTCAAGTTTAAGCTACTTAAGAGCAGGCTGATTCATTTTTGTCTTTCTATCTCCATAGCCAAGTGCCAGGCATATATAATAGGTTCTTAAATGCTTGGTGATTGATTGAAGTGATATAAATATATGAGAATAATAGTCATTTTCCAGTAGATGCTGGTCAAAGGATACCAATGGGCAGTTTTCAAATGAAAAAATATAAATAATCATATAAAAGAATGCTCCAAACCATTGATAATACTAGAACTGCACATTCAAATTCAGTTCTGAGATTCTATCTCATACCCATCAGAATGGAAAAGATGACAAAAATGAAAATTATTGTAGGGTCTGGGGGAAGTAAGTCACACTACTTCAGTCTTATTGACTCTATGGATTAGTCTAAACATTTTAGAAAACAACTTTGAGCTTTACCCCAAAAGCCCAATGTATTCCCCTTGACACAGCAAGACCATTATATATGTATACCTCAAAGAGGTCAAAACATGGAAAGACCCCAATGTATTTAAGGCATTTCTTTTTGTAGTACCACACAATTGGAATCATCTTAGTGCCAATCAATTTGGGGAAAAGTGAGAAGACTGTGGTATATGGATGTAATGAAATACTATTCTGTAAGAAATTGTGAATATTATGAATCCAGAGAAATCTGAGAACATTTGTATAAAATGGTGCAGAGTGTAATAAATGGAACCAAAGAGCAATTTACACAATGATCACTGTAAGGAAAAGAAATATACCTTTGAAAAATTATAGAACTTTATGGCAGCTGTTTGCTAGCTAACATTGAAGGGAGAAATAGCAAGCCCTTTTCCCCAAAGGATGCCACCTTATCGTGATCCAATGACACCTGTAAGGCCTGGATAGAAATAGTTAATGGTCTGGAGAGGTGGAGGGTGCTGCTGTTCCAGGGACACTTGAGCTGTCAACATCTTATACTATCTCTTAATAAAGAAGCATGCAACCCAATTCTTAGCAGAGGTTTTATGGTTTTAGAAATTCCTAATGTGTTGATATATTTTACTTAGGTTTAATTACTTTTTACGAGGAAGGCTTTCTGTGATTGGGGGGTAGGGTGAGTGGTGAGTTAGTATTAGTGATAAAAAGCTAAAAATAATTATGATATAATTTCTTTCATTTATATAACATTTTAAGGCTCCCAAAATGCACTATGACTGTGCATTCATTCAAAGGAAAAGCCATCAGTAAAGGACTTAAGGATATGTAGAAGTAAAAAGAAGTTCTGAAAGAGAAAAATAGGACAGTTTTTAAACTATCTGTTAAATTTAATATATACTTTAAAAAAAAACTACATAAGACTGAAAGAGAAAGGGGAGGCTAGGTGGCTCAGTGAATAAGAGCACCGGCCCCAGAGTTAGGATGACCTGGGATTGAATCAGGGCTCAGACACTTAGCACTCACCCAGAAACACCTGGCCATGTAACCTTGAGCAAGTTACTTAACCCCAATTGTTTAGGGGCAGCCAGGTGGCTCAGTGAGTGAGAGCACCGGCCCCAGAGTTGGGATGACCTGGGATCAAATCCAGGCTCTGATACTTAGCACCACACCCATGTAACCTTGAGCAAGTTACTTAACCCCAATTGCTTAAAAAAAAAAAGACTGAAAGAGAAGTTCAAGATTCCACATAAAATTCTCCCTTTCCTTTTTCTTCATATCCTGAAATTTTTGTTTGCTAATGATTAAATTCATAATTTAAAATATTTTATTTTGTTTTATTTTTAGACAATGGGTAGGATTTCAGCAGGAGCAACTGACAGAGCAGGCATTTCAAAAAGGGAAAATAGCATGAGCAAAAAGGCACAGGCAGGAGGCCACAAGTTATGCTCTCGAAACTGTTCTGCCAGAATACAAAATACATCCAAAGCAGTAATGTAAGATAAGGCCACAAAGGTAATTTGGTGCCAAATTGTGAAAAACTTTAGCTGTTAGACTAGGAAGTTTAGACTTTCTTGAATAGACAACCATAAGGGAACCAATAAGGAAGATCTGGAGAGTTTGGAGCAGAATAGAAATCAGATCTGTGCAGAAGGAAGAGTTAACATGGCAGCAACATGAAGGATGGATCAAGGAGGGAGGGAGGAAAGGCTGTAGAAAGAAGACTGGCTAGCAGGCTATTTCAATAGTTCAGGAAGGCAACCTTTAGATTCTGAGCTTAGAGTAGTGGCAGTAGGAATAGAAAGGACAGGGTGGTTATAAGAGATTTTGCAAAGATAGAATCAACAGGACTTAGGAACAGATTGAATGTGGGAGGTGAGAGAGGGGAAGGAGTCAAAGAAGATGTTTGCATCTTAAACCTGAGTGACTGAGTCGGGGGGGGGGGGGTGTGCTGTCTTCAGTGCTGCCTTTTTCATGAAGTTTTTCCAAATTAGCTTTCGTTTCCCCAATCTCATCTGAAAATTCAACCAGGTCTGAAACTAGGCACATCTGTATGTGAGGTTTATTTTGCTTCTCCTCTTTCTATTCTTTTTAGGGGTCTCACCCTGGGTGCAGGGCTAGACACCCCTCTCCTTAGGTATCATGCCTGCCCTGAAGCAGTACCTCACATTCCCAGCCTGCTGTCCTCAAGAAAACTTAAAATGTCCCCTTTCCTCAGAATAAGCCACCCCCTCCCCAGCAATCCAGTAGACAATGAATTGCCAAGGTTTAATCAGAGAATCTGATCCTTGCTATGTTAGTTACTTGACAAAGTATTTTTCTCAGATTTCAATCCAATTAAGACACAGCTCCTTAAGAATGTGGGGCACTTTAGGAAGAATTGTGCTAGTGTAACATCCCATTGAAAATATGAGATGGAGAGCCAACATTCCTACTCTTTCAGACCAGGCCCAGATATCCTCTGAATGTTTCCTGTCATCTATGAAGTCTCAATTATTTGCTGAAACAGAACTCTGTGCATAAACTAAAAAATCTATCTTTGTCCCATCTGAGTCTCTCCTCTCTTTTGGCCTCAAAATGGGAAGAGGACTTTCTAAGCCCTAGAGGGTAGATGGGAAGTTGCCCTCTATAAGTATAGGGCCTATATATATAGGATCCTGGTGCAACACGGTCTTTCTTCTTGCAACTATACCAAAAATATAGTAACACGTGTATAAGATGTGAATGTATTCTTTTGTATTTCAATAATTGTACACTATACATCAAAATATTCTTTTATGATATTTTTTGGTTTGGTTTGGTTTTGGTTAAAGTATGGTAGTAGAAAACACCTTGGACAGGGAGTCAAGAGAAATGAGTTTTCTTGCTATTTCTGGCATTCACTAGCTAGGTCACGTTCAACAAGTTACTTCACAGAAACATAGGATCTAAGTTGATAGCCACTTCAGAAATCATGAAGTCTAATCTGTACCTAAACAGCCATCCCTTCCAGCTCCAGATCAAGGATCCTATAATCCCTTTACAACAGCCCTGACAAGGCAATCGTCCAGCCTTAGTTTCAGAATTTTCTTTATATACAGAGTATGGATCTAATTGTCTCTCTCTCCTCTTATATTCTATTTCATGTGGTGAACTAAGACCAGGGCTGACATTTATTTCCCTTGTAATACCTAGAACAGTGTTGTGTTCAGGCTGGCTCTGTGTGTGTGAACTTTGTTTCTCGGCCAGGACATTGAAATCAGTTTGTTCATTCATTAGATTCATTCAATGCCCCCTAAGTGTCCCACTTATCTTGGTTCTGAGGAAGATGCAAAAAAAGGAATCACAGATAGTCCTTGACCTCAATGGGCTTCCAATTTAATATGAATGATAAGGTATAAGAGTATAAATAAATGTCTATCTTTCTCTCTATTTAGACTGATTTAATCAATATGAGAAACATTGCATGACTTGGTCTTGTAGTCTTGGACTACAACTTCTTAACCTTTTTCTGTGTCGGTGGATATCTTTGATAGTCTAATGAAGCCTATGGATTCCTCAGAGCAATGCTTTTAAATGCAATACAAAGGAAACCAATTATCCTGAAATAGAGTTATCAAAATCTCTAGAAAAACACACACACACACACACACACACACACATACACACACATTTCAAGATCCCAGATTAGAACCTGTCTTGGAGAGTTGCCTACAGCACTGAAAGTTAATTAATTAGCCCACAGTTAGACAGCTAGTATTTGTCAGAGGCAGGACTTTTACTCATATGTTTCTGACTCCAAGGTCAACCTTCTGCTATACAATGCTCTCTTTCTACAGACAAACATACTCCTGGATAATTAATATAGCAAAACATGATTCATAGCATATAATCATCCAATAGTATAGAAAACATGAAACTGAAATATTTAATCAAAATCTGGCATATACTAATCAGAAATAGCTGATACAATTTCTTGGTAGTACAGCAACAGACAAGCATAAGCTTTTAATTATTTTTATTTTAAATGATCCATAAAGTTTTTTCTTCTGCTAAGTATTCTCTGAATACTCTGTATATCTTGCATGAATGACTGCCTCCAGTGAACCTCCTAATTCTGTTCCTTTGAAAGACTCATCTTAATGTGTTATTGCCATTAACAGAGATGGATGAAATCAAATTTTCTGAGAAAGCAATTGCATGCGACATCACCACAGTAGCTTGTCAAACCCAAGATGAAGTAAATCATGTTTCATCCTCCATTGCACATCTCAAAAAAAGAAAAAATGTAATCTGGGTTTTTTTCTATAGTTTCACAAACATCAATTTAGTCTTTCCACTCCAACCAATAGCCATTGCAGAAGTATAGAAAGAGCCATATATTATTTTCTTAATTTTATACTATTGCAATTTACTCATTGTATTTATCACTGTCATTTTTACCTTTTTTTCATTTAAAACTGTAGTATATAATCATTTATTTTTTCTTTTATTTATTTTATTCTGAATTTAAATAAAACAAGAACCTCCATAACATAGTAGAATGGGGAGGGGAATATTATTGTGATGGGGTGATGGGATCTGGACCCTGAATTATCCCATGCATTTCAGCAACCCAGTCCCTGGATTTTCACACCCAACACAGTCCAGCTTCCCTAAAGCATGTGGCTCACCCCAGTCCACCCTGATTACTTTATTAGTTTACTGGATACTCCTAGATCTTTTTACTGTTGTACTTGGCCCACCCCAAGCTCTTTACCACTCCTTAATCCCATCAAGATTTTTTCGGTGACCTTTTGCCTATATATATATATATCAGTCCCATCCTCATCAAATCCACATATTCCCAAAGAATCTTGGCCACTCCTATTGTCCTTACAATACTCTAGATATACTAGGAATCTTGTCCACCATACTGCTGTTACAATAAGCCTTGCTATTTTGAAAGAAAGCTTGAGTGGTTGAATTCTTTCTGGCATATCCCCAGTGTTCCCAGCATCCCAAACTGCAACAATTGTACTTGAAGCTGCAAATATAATATGTATGACTTGCTATTCCTTTTAAATATAATAAAGTTATTATGTAACTTTCTTTTTTTCTTCCCTCGCCATCTCCCTGCCCTAGAGATCACTACCACTACATACAAACATGTATATGTGTGTGTGTGTGTGTGTGTGTGTGTGTGTGTGTAAAACCATTCTATACATGCTTCTATTTTATCAGTTCTTTCTCTGGACACAGATAGCATCTTCTTTTCTATGTCCCTTGTAATTAATTTAGGTTTTAAGAACAACTTTTGAGTGACTAAGTAATTTTGACTGTCATATAACCATTTCAATCAAAACCTTAAACAAGCATATAAACAGAATACCTACCAGGATAAGGTATTGAAAACAGGGATAGGGACTGGTCTTGGGATTCCATTAATATAGGAAGCTTCCAACTGAAGAAACTTCCTTTATCCCAACAGATTGCCACTTTCTCCACAATTTACAATTATAAAGAATTTTCTAGAGCACTGAGAGATTATGGGACTTGTCCAGTGACCTGCCTACAGTCAATAGCTGTCAGAGATGGGACTTAGGCCAAAATCTCCCTGACTCTGAGGCAAGCTCTCTATTTATTATGCCAGAGAAAAGGGAACAAAATAGGATTTGTTCCCAACCCTAACTGCTTTAGGAAACTGGCCTTCCTCTTTAAAATTCTCCTTATTCTTAGTGTAAGTTCAATTCTTCTTTTCCTCCCAAAAAGGTTCTCCAGTGGGTACGAATCTCTCTTTAATATCTTCTAGCTTCAAATTTGATTCCAGGAAAAAAAAAAACTGTAATGGGAAAGAGAATTTGAAGATCTTCCCTGCTTTGAAAGTAAACTCTGCCCCCTAATAGGCTGGATGTAGTCACATGGAGCCTGTGGTGGGAGGAGTTTTGCTGAAGGGTAGAGCAGAGACCACAGGAAGCTGGGAGTCAAAGTTAGAGATATGGTGGGAGAGAGAGGAGCTCAGGCGAGGAGATAGAGAGGTTCATGAGTAAATATTGAGCTTGTATTAGTTTGTGGGAAGGCTAAAGGATGGCATGGCTCTCTGCCACATTGTGGTTCATTAACTTTTTTTTTTTTATTAAGCAATCGGGGTTAAGTAACTTGCTCAAGGTTACAAGGCCAGTTATTTCTGGGTGTGGTGCTGAGTGTCCGAGCCCAGGATTCGATCTCCAGGTCTTCTCAACACTGGAGCCGGTGCTCTTACTCGCTGTGCTACCTGGCCGCCCCGGTTCATTAACTTTTATGTTGCTTTGATGGATTTGTTTTCCTGGAGGTGAGATTTGGTTTTCTGGAGTCTAAATAAATGGTTTGGTTCTGTCTCTGTATGAAGAATCTGTTATATTTTGCCATCCAGCACTGTAAGGGAATATTTATAGTCATAGTCAGTGCTGTAAATATTGCACTGGCTCTAGAAAAACTTCCTAACAATTAAAAATGTCCAAATGGTAATGGATTGCCTTCACTCGGTGAGGGTTGGGGAGTGGGGGGGAGTGACTTCCTTCTTGAGAGTCACCAAGAGAAGCTGCTCAAATACATTGTCATAGGGATTCCTTTCAAATATGGGTTAAAATATATGCCTGCAGAGAACCCTTCCAATTATCCGATTCTATAATACTACATTATACTATAATATTCTATAATACTATAATATTATATAACACCCAAGAAGGCAGCTAATCTCCTTTGTAAAAGAAAGTTGTACTCTGATTTTAGTGTGCCTGAGGATGATTAAATTAAAAGTTTGTGAGTATGTAAATGTGTGTGTGTGTGTGTAAAAGAAACTTCCCATATATAACCCCTGTACAAACTACATCCATGAAGGTACTTCCATATAAAGAATGATTAAGATCCTAAATAAGAGACATTCCTTGGGTCTGGAACCTTTTTTCCTATCCCAAAAAATCAGTCCTATCACATACAAAGTCTATTTTTCCCCTGTCACTCTATGGAAAGAGAGAACCATCAAGTGTTTTAGGGGGGTAGGGTATGAAGAGTAGAAAACCCATTCCTTCATCCCCCATTGTTTGCCTGTCCTTCCTGATAAAGGAAATTTCTTAGCCTCTTCTCCTTGTGAATGACTTCAAATCCTGCTTCAGCTGCTTGATAGTTCTATAAACCTAGGCAAGTATCAACCTTTCCCAGCCTCTGTTTTCCCATTTATAAAATGGGAATAATAATAGCATCTACTTTACAGAGTTAGTGTGAAAATTAACATTTGGCAATCCATGAAGTGCTATATAAATTCTCGTGATGATGATGGTGGTGGTGGTGGTGATGGTTATGTTGATGGTGATGGTGATGATGGTTTTGATATGGAAAAGTTTAAAAGGGAAGACCTGATGAAGTAAGCTCCTGAAGTAGAAAGATGGTTAAATATGGATCCGTAAAGCCAGGTTTCAAATCTCATCTCTGATAGTAGGCAGAATTATGACCTTAGGCAAATCACTTGCCTTCACTTGACATCAGTTTCCTCATCCACAGAATGAGTGATAGGGTTGGACTAATTGCTCTCTAAGTTACTTTCTACCTCTTATGAACTTGTGACCTTGTGTGTGATATGGATATCCTGCCATTAACAACAAGAGCAGTAGAAACAAAAGGGAACAGGACCCAGTGAAATCTTTATGATTGAGAGGTATCATAATGTAAATATGAAATGGAATTCTAGATCCCTAAATCTGGAATCAATATACAAATTCATGAATATTTTTACTTGATCCCCTATGTAGCATTCACCGGTAGCATTTCTTCAGTTTACCCTCAAGCAAACTTTTTAAAACTCCTTCCAGCAGACGAGGAAATTGTTAAGACTCTACAATTTAATTTCCCTTAAAGATCATCTAGTCCAACCCCTTCCTTTTACAAAGCCAATGCTCTATTGACTACTCTACTTAGCTACCTCAGGTCTAGACTAGAATTCAGGTCTTCAGACCCTAATATCAGAGTGCTTTTCCAAAATATTGTCATTTATCAGTCTTTCATCTTGAGCCCAATCTAGGACTTTGACAACCCAGCACATTCATGAGGACATCCTCTGCTTCGTGCTATATCCACCTTTAATGTTAAGGGGTTCTGGTAGGGTGAGAAGGGAATTAAGGTAAAAGAAATTTGGAAATTATATTAGGGAAAGGACTTCATGGGATTGTAGACTTAGAGTTAGAAAGAACATTTAGAGGTCATTTGGTCCAACCCACCCATTTAACAGATAAGGAAACTAAGTCCCAGAGAAGTTAAGTAACTTGCCCAAACTCACACAGGTAGTAAGTAGTAGGTCATGATTCAAACCCAGATCCTCTGATACCAAATTTTCCAGAGGATCTGAAGGTGGTCTTTTCTCATAACCAAGACTTAAATAAACTTTCATTATGGTAATAATGAGCAATGGATTTGAAGTCAAGACACTTAGGTCAGAATGCTGACTTTTACTATGTAACCTTGAATTTAACCTCTATGGGACTTAGTTTCTTCATATGTTAAATGAGAGAGTTAGACTAAATAACCCCTTTCATACCCAAATCCTATAATCTTATAAGTACATAAAGGTCTTTGGGGGCAATATGGCCCCAAACATAATTAAAGGACATATCAATGATGTTGACTGTCTGAACAGTCAATCATAATCAGACCAGTCAATTACCATCTTAATTAATTGTCATATTGTCACTAACTGTCACTAACTGTGACATTGACTACTGATTGGCAGCTCAGGGACTACAAACATGCTGGAGGATTCTAGAGGTAGCCTGATTATCCCCCCACCCCCACCCCCGCTGATTTAAAAGAATTAGAAGGTCCTAGCTGGTAGTCTAAAGATGCAAAGTATGCACTTCTGGTCTAGGAACACTGAAGCAGGAGAGAAAAGCACAACTTGCTCATACCACTGTTAGGTATTTCCTTCTCCCTTTGAGTGCAGAATTGGGAGTAGGGTAAGGGAACTTTATTAAGGAGACTGCTCTTCTCTAAGAATTGCTGCAGAGACTGGGGCACACCACATCTGTTAAAGGCTTGTGTTCTCTTTCCATATTAGAATATTTCTGCTGTAAAAAAAAAAATGTGTGTGTGTGAGAGGGGGTGGAGGGAGAAAGAGGGAGAAAGAAGAAGAGAAGGAGAGAGAGAAGGAAGGAGAGAGAGGAGAAAACAGAGAAAGGAAAGACAGACAGAAAGGGACAGAGAGAAGAGGATTTTAAGGGAAACTATCAAGCACTAATAAAGAAGTCTACAGCTCAGGAACACACATTAAAACTCATAAAAATTACTGTTATGAATGTCATTTTTTTTTTTTAGCAATCGGGGTTAAGTAACTTGCTCAAGGTTACACGGCCAGGTGTTTCTGGGTGGCTGCTAAATGTCTGAGCCCGGGATTCGATCCCCAAGTCATCCTGACACTGGAGCTGGTGCTCTTACTCACTAAGCCACCTGGCCACCCCCTATGAATGTCATTCTTAACAGTAACCTTAAAGATAGAAGATAGATGAAGATTTGTGAAAGGAAAATAGTATTGGATGACCTCTGGGCAAATCACCCAAGCTAGAGAGCTTTGGGTTATCTGTAAAGTGAGGGGATTAGATTAAAATGATTCTCTAAAATGACTTCTAGATTTAAATATATAATAACCTCAGTGCCTGGAGTTTTTTTTTATTTTCCTATGATTTCATCAACATGGGAAGCCACCTGTGAGGAAACTCTATCAATGAAGATCAGCCCTTGGTCTCTAATTTAGTTTTAGTGGAAGAGCACTGAGTTGCCTGGGGAACTGAGAGATTGAGAGACTTGGCTATAGTACATGTCTGAGATAAGACTGAAAACCAGGTCTTCCTGGCGTTAAGGTTGGCTCTCTATCCACTATACATTTCTGCTTGACACACACTAAGTGTTTCATTAGTGGTTATTTTTTTTCCTGAATGCTGTTGGGCATGGTCTGACATGAGTCCACACAGGCTTCCCAATTTCCAGTTGAAAGAGAAGTAAAAGTGCTAGCTGCTCCTCTGCCCACCAGATTAGAGGGGAGAATATTTCTGCAGCATTTCTATCTGCCTAGGAAGGCCCCTCATGAAGAAGAGCATGCTGGTTCTTCCTGCTCCACCTTCCATGAGAATCAAAGTCATAGAATTTAAAGTTGGGAGAGACCTCCCAATATAAACCTAAAAGAAATTCCACTCTAACCCATCAGACAAGTGGCCATAACACCTTGGTTTGAAGACCTTCATGTGAAGAAGAACCTATTGCCTCCCAAAGCAGTTAGATTGAATTGTTAGGAAGTTTTTCCTGACATCTAACCTAAACCTAATTCTCCACAACTTTCATCTATTGCTTTAAATGTAACAGAAGAGAAAAGGCCATAGGGCTCCTATTCCATGCTCTGGGGGGAAAGGACATAACAGGAGGCCAAAGAGCAAAAGAACACTGCCTTCTGATCCTTTGTCCACAAAAAGGAAAGGGTTAAAGACACGAGAGAATTTTCCCTGAAGACTTCTTCCAAATCAGCTAACTATTCCCATTCTGGTCATCCCACATATTCCTAGACTAAATCAAGTTCCTTCTTACTAGGAAGACCCTTTGGCAGACTAGAAGCAATATCATTATTGGAGGATGTCTCCTTTTTTCAAGGACCAATTCTAAATCAAGGAGATCCTGCCATGGTAGAAACAATAGAAAGTCAGTCATAGGACTTGTTAGGGCACACTTCTTGCTCTACCTTGAACCAAGTGAGGGAGAAGAAAGCCAATATTCCCTTCCTCATCACAATATGTGTCAAACAGCTGGAAGATAACTTGGTGTTCATTGTCAATATGTAATGAATTTGGTGTCCAAGGTAACAACTTCCAGAGACAACCAAGCAAGGAAACTCATAATGGCTTAGATCTCAGATTTAGATGTTCTCAAGTGTGGCAATGCCTTGAAATGACACTGTGAGGCTATCTATGGTCCTGAAATTAATGCATTTTGCATAAGAGAGAGGGTTATAGGAGCATAAGATCACACTGTTGTCAAAGACTTAAACCTGGAAGGTATCATCTTGTCCAGGAGTTCTTAATTTGGGGGTCAATTAACTTTTTTAAAAAAAATTTTTCATTAGAATTAATTTCTTTGTAATCCTATATATTTTATTTATGCATATAAAACATTATTCAGAGAAGGGATTCAGAGATATCACCAGTATGCCAAAGCAGTTTATGATATAACAAAGGTTAAGAACTCCTTTAGTACAACCCTCCTCACTTTATTAGATGAGTCACCTTGGGTCCAAAATGTTACTTGCACTAAATTCATGAAGTAGTAAGTGACAGAAATGGGATTTAACCTCCCAGCTCCAAATCCATTGTTTTTAGTTGATTTATCTCAATTGGGTCCAAAATCCAACAAACAATAAGCATTTATTAAACACCTACTATGTACCAGCTACTGAGGATACACTGTACTTAGTCACTGAGGATACAAATCAACTATTCTCAAGGATTTTAAATTCCATCAGGGGAAACCACAAGTACATATAGAACTACATGCAGAATAAATACTTTAAAACTGAAGTTTTTTAATATTTGCTTCTGGTTCCCTTAAAGGAAACTCTAATTCTGGAAAAGACATGAAATGATAAGAACGTCTCTATGAGTCTGACAGACCAGACAGTGAATAAAATAGCATCAAACCCCAGGCTGCCATCTATGGACAGGCATACTAGATTATTAGAGCAGAGATCTCTGTGTAGCTAACTGAGGCCAGTGAATTTCTCATAAATTATTTCTACTCTTTTTTTTTTGAAAGCAACAGTAAATGAGTCATCCGAAAGTACACTGAGGAAGGGATTAAGGGCAGGGAGCAAAATCCTAATAAAAGACATAGAACAGTATTTTTTTTTAAGTAACAGCAAGCACCAGGAGGACAATTAATAAAAAACAACAATATTGTCAAATGAACAACTTTGAAAGACTTATGAGGTCGGAGCAACACAATGATCAATCATGATTCCAGAGGATCAATGATGAAGAATGCTCCCTGTCTCCTGACAGAGAGGGAATGGATTCAGGGCGTAGAATGAGATGTTTCTTTGGATATGGCCAGTGAGGGAATCTGGTTTGCTTGATTATGCATATTTACTATAATGTTTTGGTGCTTTTTTTGTCTTTTTTTTTCCTAGTAAGGAAGGATGCAGTAGAGAGAGAAAATAAATATACATTAATTGAAAAAAATAAAATTTAATTTTAAAAATAAAACCTCGGGGTGGCTAGGTGGTACAGTGAATAGAGCACTGGCCCTGGAGTCAGGAGGACCTGAGTTCAAATCTGGCCTCAGACACTTGACACACTTACTAGTCATGTGACTTTGGACAAGTCACTTAACCCCAATTGCCTTCCAAAAAAAAAAAAAAGGCAAAAAATAAAAAATAAAACCTCTTAGCAGATTAAAAAGAAAAACCTCTAGTGACAAGATCTACCCTGGGGATTATAACTCTAGCCAGATGAGTAGCCTATGACCTTGATCCCTTACCTACTTGAAGCTGTATGGCCAGGCCAACCTATTTTCTTGAGGATGCCGCTGATCTTAACCAAAGTGAATAGCTAAGGAAGGGCAGTTGACTTGGTTTAGCTCTTTGTCACTCTCTTCTGTCTGTCTCAAGCATCTAACACTCTTGTAATAGGCAAGTATCTCCTCTGAAACAGTTTACTCATCCCTTCTGCCTGAACTAATGCTTTGTCTGGCTTCCCTAAGTTTTCTAAGCAACACTTGGGCTTTTCAATGTTCAATTTTTGTTCTCTCTCTCTGTCTCACACACACACACACACACACACACACACACACACACACACATGCACATCTGTCTGTCTTTCTCTGTTTCTTTCTGTCTGTCTCTCTGTTTTTTCCTTTCTCCCTCCCTCCCACTGCCTTATTAGAACCAGACTTTGTCAAGTGAAGGCAATGCGTGTATGAATGTTTGCAGAGAGAAAAGAGT
The DNA here is from genome assembly GCF_028583685.1 of Petaurus breviceps papuanus. Taxonomy (NCBI): domain Eukaryota; kingdom Metazoa; phylum Chordata; class Mammalia; order Diprotodontia; family Petauridae; genus Petaurus; species Petaurus breviceps. The sequence continues at coordinate 4,717,936 of NW_027187281.1, read as the reverse complement.
ATGAGGTTAGGGGTGCCAGCACTAAGGATCAAGAGATAATCTCTCTGTGAATTTACATGACAGTGAAATAATGTAAGCAGAAAGATACATGAATATCTCATAACCTCCAGTTCGATATTGGTATAAATGAAGGGGAGATTCATTTCATTACAACAGCTAGAGTTCAGAAGGCTGACTATGACTCTTGGCTGTAAAGTAATGGAAAATGTAATAACAATTAACCTGATCTGATGGATCATCTAGGTCACTCACTCAATCAGTTATTAAGCATTTATTAAATGCCTGCTGTTTGCCAGCTACTGGGTATACAAAGACAAAAATTAAAAATTCCCTACCCTCAAGAAACTTTCATTCCATCCAGGAAGACTTGTACAGATATAAATGCATAGTTTTTGCCAAAATGACCACTGGCTCACCCTCTAAAGTCTGCTTCCAATGCCTCGTTATAGTATTCAGCACTATGTATTTTCCAAATCTATGCCTGTGTAGCCTAAGCTTTGTCCTCGGGTCCTGCCAAGCTAGAAATGCTACAAATATAGGCCTAGTGATGAACTTTATGTCTGTTGTTTGTTGTTTTTTAAGGGTTTGCAATCTGCATTGGTGGAGAACATGCCTGGGTGGTTCTCTCTACTGACTAAATTACAGAGCCTTAAAATGTAAGACTGTTTGCCAGTGGGGACTGTAATTTTGAAATTACACAGGGCTGCTTTCCTGGGTCTTGTCCCAGTGCTCTATTTACCACATCTCTTTGCGATAAAATGTCAGGCTCAGAGAGCCAGCTTTTGCAGTCACTCCTGCTGCCCCCATTCAAGGACTCAAGTAGGCTCATCTCTGAGGGAACCCTCTCTGACAACATGTTTCTGACCTCGCTCCTCTCTTGGTTGTCTTCTTTACTGTCAGTCAGACACAGCCGTCCTAAGCAAACTCTAGTGGTTTGCAGATATTCCTATATGTCCAGGATCAAACAAAAAATTCCTCTGTTTAGCCTTTAACTGCCTTTACAACCTGGCCCTTTGCTATATTTTTCAGTCTGCTTATACTTTACTCCCCACTCCACGCATCTTATGATTCCAATGATATTGGCCTTCCTGCCATTCCTCACAAATGAGTCTCCTATTCCTGGAATGCTCTCCTTCTTCACCTCTGATGCTTGGATCTTGGATCCCCTGGCTTCCTTCAAGACTCAGTTCAAATCTTACCTTCTCCAGGAGGTCTTTCCTGATCCTCCTCCTTACCCCCACCAATATAGGTATAGCATGGAAGGAGAAAGGTATAGTAATTCCTCCTGAAGGTAAGAAGCAAGGCAATGGCAAAAGCCACAGTCTTTTCCCTTGGGCATTGCTAGACTATAAAGATAGGATGATCTGCAAATCTATAGGGTCCCAGCTGCACAAGAAAATTTCCCAGCCTGGTATAGATTGATTGGCACCTGTCTTAACTCCCAAGGACACATAGGTTGTCCAGTTAGGAATGCAAACAACAAATTGTGTCCTCTGGGAAGGGGGTAGAGCTTCATTCTTGTCACACTGAGGGCCTCCTGCATGCTCTGGGTCCAATGTTTTTGGAAAATATGGCGACTCAAAAAGACAAGTTCAGGGGACCCCTTAGAATCTCTGCAATTCCCATTTACACCACACAAATCTACGTACATAGTTGTTACCATGTTGTTTCCCTCATTTGAATATGAGTTTCTTGAGAGCAGGAACCATGTTTTTGTTTTCCTTTGTATCCGCAAAGCTTAGCACAGTTCTTGACATATAATAAATGCTTATTGTCTGACTGACTGACTGACTGTGCACAAAAATTATGCTTTCATTTAGGTGTGAGAACTTATCTGGATACAAATAACAGAAACGTAGGCACTCCTAATTAGAAAGAGTAGTTACAGGGCTCTTTGTTAAAAAAAAAAAATGTTCCCTGGCTCTGAAGACTTCCCTTAGTCTTTACCCAGTCTAGCTTCGTCAAACTCTCTGAGAAGTCTGGTTTTCTCTGTAGTTAACTCCCTATCAGCTGTACAGGCCAAACTGAGCTTTCCTCAGTACACTGGATTATCAGGGGCAGTTGGCTACTTGTGGCTCATCGCCCTTTCCTAGATCGAAGAAGGACTCGGGTTTCTTTCTCCTGATATCCTGAAGCTATACTGGTCTCCAGCTTTCATAGAAGTTGCCACTCTCGGATGACTTCTTCCTGACATCATTCCCCGGGTCGTTCATTGACATTTTGACTCATTCTTGCTTTCTCTTCTCTCATTCTTTTTACTCCCTGCCAAGAGTCCCAACCTGCCTTTCTGCTTTATCCTGTCACCCTATCAGAGCACAAGGAATCTTGTTTCCTGTGAATCATCAGTTTTTCAATAGGTAAACCCAGTCAATTAGCATATATAAACAGCCATTTGCAGAGCATCCATAGATAACTGGCTGTGAGGGGAGGAGGCATCAGGTTTGAGACAGCCAGCTATTTGTCACACACTGCACACGATACATTTTAATTAACCTCTTGGTCAGTCCTCTATCTTTTATTTCCATGAATTTTTCAAGGCTGCCATCCCTGATATACCTAAGTACCCAGAGGGAGTGGAAGAGAGCTAAACAGAAATCAGCTTCACTGTCATTTATTCCAGCTAATCCATATAAAAGCAATACAGAGGAGACACAGAATCATGGCTTTAAGTACATATTGAAAAAAATAACCTTAGGAAGGCACCAAACTTCAGACTAAAAAGCAGCCCAGGAAGCACTAATGCTGTGTCATCTAGCGTATGAATGAGAAAATTGGAATAGCTCTCTGCCGAACCTTAGGAATGGATAGCTTCATCCACAGGGCCAGAATTACCCATACTCCAGAGGTCACCAATAAATCAATCATGAATCCTACTGTGGTCAATCTTGGGTCATAAACTCCCACCAGGCATACACAGAATCATAGAAACACTGAATTGGAAGGAACTTCAGAAGTCATCTAATTCCCCAAAAATATAAAGAATAAATATAAAGGATTTATTATATTGTCTTATATTTTCTCAGGACAGTATCTGCCCTTGAGGATTAAAATAAATTCAATCTGCAATTAAGTACCTACTATATTCAAAGTATCAAGACTTTGGTACAAAGGCCAAAGCAAGAATAAATATATGTCATCTCCCAAAAGGTTATATGTATAATTCTATAGTTGAAAAGGACTCAGAAACCATCTACAACCCCTTGGATCTAAAGAATAAATTGGAAAAATCAATTGTATCATTCTACAAACTCTCTGATAAATCTCAGGGTTGTATATGAAACTGAAGACTCAATTCACCATGCATTTATCAGGAAGCCACCATGTATTAAAGTATTGTACATATTAAAAAATGAAACAATCTACAAGGAGCTCATATTCATAGCTGTAGAGAGAAGAGGAAATTTCAACCCACAGAGATTAAGTGACTTCAACAAGGACACATAGGTAATAAGAATTAGAGATGGGATTTGAATCCAAGTACTCTAATTCCCAGCACAGTCATCTTTCCACTGTACTATAAATTCTACTATTTAGATAACTATATCTTTGTTACTAAATGGTTACTCATTCAAGGATTTTTTTTCTTTTTTTCCTTCCCTTAATTTGTTTCAGCAATACTGGATTTACAAGGGTACTGTCAATATCAATACCATGCCTATATTTCCCTGGGTGGGTAATGTGAGCCAAGAAAGTGAGAATATCCCTCATACTGAACTTGGGCCTTTATGGGCCTCTGACACAAGGATCATATAAGAGCTAAATTCCCATATGGAAGATCTAGTCTTCCACATGACTAGAGTCATGGTTCATTGCTGCTTTCCTCATGGAGGGAGAGAGATCAACATCTAAGTATTTGCATAAATGTGTTCATTATTTGTCTCAACACTTACCATCTTTTCCAAGGAAGTGTGTGAGCAATAACTTGTCCATGAGCTTGTGAGATCATGATATTAATGAATAAAAAGCATGAAAACACACACACACACATGCACACACACATGGCACTTTAATTCCCTCCTGCTTGTCAGCCATGTTTCTCACAAGATTCACTTAGAAAAGGCACCAGGGGGCAGCTAGGTGGCTCAGTGAATAAAGCACCAGCCCTGGAGTCAGGAGGACCTGAGTTCAAACGTGGCCTCAGACATTTTGACACACATACTAGCTGTGTGATTTTGGGCAAGTCACTTATCCCCAATTGCCCTCCAAAAAGCAAAAAAGAAAAGAAAAAGAAAAGGCACCAGAAGCAACTTGGTGGGGGGAGGTGGAAATGTTGGAGTCAAGTGAGAAATTTCATTAAACTAAGTAAATATTTTGACCCAAGAATTTCACTAATGAGCATGTGCCCCTGAAGAGGTCAAAGTCCCAAAGAAAAACCCAACATATACCAAAATATTCATAGCAAGACTTCTTGTGGAAGCAAAGAACGGGGGGGGGGGGGGGAGATTCCCAGTGACTGTGGAACTGCTAAATAAATTGTGGTATGTGAATATAAAGTAATATCATTTCACCATGGAAAAGAGTGAATATGAAGAATTCAGCGGACACAGGAAGACCCATAATAAATTGATACACAGTACAGAAAGCAAAGTGAGGAAAATAATACAGTTACTTCAATTAGGTAAATTTTTTAAAAACCTGAAAAACATTTAAACTCCTGTTAATCCTAACAATTTATTTCAGTGACAGAAATGGGAAGTCCCATTGGAGATTTCCTTCTCAGATCTGCATTTGGGCACCTAAGGCTAGCCATGCTTCATCCCCCACCCCCTGCTGTCTATCTGATCTCTGAACTTTACCCCTATGACTCACTTGTCTTCTTACCCTGTAATTGGCCTCAATGCCTGGACCTTCTTACCAAGAAACATCCCTCTTCTATGCAGTCCTTTTTCCTATTGGCAAATTTCTTCCAAGGCTTCCATTTTGGGGAAGGTTCGAGCCACTAATTCTTTATTCCTCTTCCTGGTATGTTTTTTTTTATTTATTTTCTTTTACTACCATACATCCCTCTTACCCCCACCCCTATGCACTTTTTAGCTTCCTCTCATGAATTGCTTTCTCTTCTTAGAATGTAAGTTCCTAGAGGGGAAGGGTTCGTCTTTCTTTTTGTTTCTATTTGTACCCCCAGTGCTTCCCAGTGTCTGGCATATGATAAGCACATAAAAAATGGTTGCTGCCTTGCACTGTCTTGCCAAGAAACAGATGATGAAACACACCTCCCTTCTTTTCAGTAGAACAGCAGTGTGGTATGTACAGTATCAGGTTCAGATGCTGTTTCAGTGGATTTTAATAAAGTATTTTTTGTACCAAGGAGAGCTCAAGGGAGAAGGGATATATCAAAAAAATATTTTTGGTATAGACATAAAAGAAAGGAGCATGGCATAGTGGATAGAGAGCCCAGATGTCTCCTTGAAGCCAAGAACACCTCTCAGTGTTCTAGGCAACATTCTAAGATTCTAAGTTGCCCAGAATGTGCCAGCCTCCTTTGGTAAAGTGTGTGTCCTCCCCTGAGAAACCCATATGCCAATGAAATCTCAAATCTAGTCCCTATCATTATAAATACAAAGGATATCAATGCAACTTTTTTTAATGAGAAAAAGATGGAAGGAACAAACCAGAAATTTTATGAGGTCCTACCTAAATGAAAAATCAGGATAAGACACTCAAAAGATACTCCTCATATCCCTATTTGGTCTCCCTCCAACCTCTTGTTTCAAAAAATGTGTGTGTGTGTGTGTGTGTGTGTGTGTGTGTGTGTGTGTGTGGCAAAAGAAGTCAGATGGTACAATGAAAAGAACACTGGCTCCAAAATTTTGAGCTACAATCTAGTTTTGCCACTGACTGCCTGTATAACCTTGGAGAAGGCACTTCCTTCTCTGAGTCTCGATTTCTTCATGTGTTTAGCAAATGGTCGGATGAATTATGGTATATGGATATAATAGAATATTATTGTGCCATAAAATAATGGAAAAAATAGTTTCGGAAAAACCTGGGGAGACATATGAGCTGACGCAGAAAGAAGAAAACAGAATCAGGAGAACAATTTATACAACAACAGCATTGTAAAGACAAACAACTTTGAAAGACTTTATAGCTCTGCTCAACACAAATGACCATCTATGATTCCAGAATATCTATGATGAAGAATGCTGCTCAATAACTGAAAAAGAAGTGATACATTCTG
>NW_027187281.1:4704540-4711355 GCF_028583685.1 Petaurus breviceps papuanus | reverse complement strand
AAGAAAGAAGGGAAGGAAAGAGAGAAGGAAGGAACAAGGGAAGGAAGAAGGAAAGAAAGAAGGAAGGAAGGAAAGAAGGAAGGAAGGAAGGAAGGAAGGAAGGAAGGAAGGAAGGAAGGAAGGAAAAGGAAGGAAGGAAAAGGAAGGAAGGAAAAGGAAGGAAGGAAGGAAAAAGAAGGAAGGAAGACATTGGGCTAGATGACTTCTAAGGTCCCTAGCAGCTCTAAATCCAATGGAGCAAAAACCTAACAATTTTAAGTGTTACATAAAACAATCTGGCTCCAGCTGGCCAGAATTCTTGGAATCATTGCCCACCCCTCTGCCCCTCCTCTGGCAGTGTTTGCCCACAGCTTGCTGGACAGCTTCTTGTTGCTAAAGCTTGCTTCCCTCGCCCACATATGTTGCTTTTGTTTGCAAGGTCTGTGTGCCTCCATCCTCCTGTCAACAGAGCAAATTGAGAATCTAGTTTGCTTACTTTATCCTTCATCTCCTGGCCATTCTGTTCTGCCAGATGCTAGTGTGCAGATGTACTGGGCTTTCCTTCATGGAGGAAAAGTCGAATTCTTATAGAATTGGGTTTCTCCAGACTTTTAGTGAACCCTTCTGTGCAATGCATTGAACTAAATCTTCACAAAGAAACAATAAGGACTCCCATTTCTATCACACTAAATACTTTATGCATTAGATGGTTCACAGATTATTATCCCCATTTTACACATGTAGTGACTAAAACTGAGAAATTAAATGCTTTCCCAAGGTCGTAATAATATATTATATATATTATATATTATATATATATGTTATATATAATATATAATAATAATGATAACAACTAACACATATATGATGCTTTAAGGTTTTCAAAGAACTTTATGACTATTATCTCATTTTATCCCCAATTCACAGATGAGGAAACTGAGGCATACAGAGATTAACGACTTGCCCAGGGTCACATGGCTAATAAATCTGAGGTCGGATTTCAAATTAGGTCTTCCTAACTTCAAAACCAGTTCTCTATCTAGTGTGAAATATAGCTTCCCCTAAACTGTGGAGCTGGGACTCAAACTTTGACCTCTGATTTCTGGTCAGTATGGTTTCTACTATAGCACAGGTGCCACAGAAGACACATGTTCTACCTTCATGGAGAATACATTCTGATGTGGCAGGCAATGTGACCCTCACGAAAAATATGGAAGGGTAGACATAAAGAAATAGAAATCAATTCACAAACATAGTGTTGAGGGGATAGTAGGATGATTAGAATTTTATAGATTTCTTTAAATGGTTGCTTGCCATATGTGAGTTCAAATTCGGCCCAGACACCTAGGTAACCACAGTTATATCATTTAAGTACTGAACCTCATCTTCTTCATCTATAAAATGGAAATGAAAATAGATGTAACCACTACTTCACTGGGCTATTGTAAGAGTCAAGTGAGAAAATATATATGAAGTGTTCTACAAATTTTAAAGAGTTACTTAAGTATTAGTTGTTATTACATTTTACTCTAATACTTTGTTCATTCATTCAATAATCATCTATTGAACACTGATTAAAGTTTTCTTAAAAAAAAAACTTTTTTTATCCAGGTTTATGATTCCAATGGTGAGGGGGAAAAAAAGCCAGAGAGGAATCTCACTCCTTCAAAGAAGATAGGCAATCTCTGAAATTTATGATCATAGAAAATCACCCAGGGCACTGAGAAATTAAGTGATTTGTCCATAGGCATACAGCCAGTATGTTTTGGAATCAGGATTCGAACTCAGATCTTGGTTCAAAGGCTAGTCTTCTAACCACTACATCATGTTGTCTCTCCTCTAACAACGAAACTATTCAAACTGGGACAGCCTGCCTCAAAACATAGTAAGACTTCTCTAACTGGAAGGATACAAAGAAGGGATTTTCTAAAGGGGATTCCTAAAATGGATAGAAAGTTGGACTAGACCCCCCCCAAGTTCTTTCCCATTTCTAAAACTCTAGGTACTGCATTTCCTGTGTGACTTCCATCCACTGCTGTTAAGGCAGCAGCGAGACATAACAATTGAGCCATGGTCTTCAGATTTTCACTGTTGTTTAGTTAGGCAAACAAATCCTCAAACTCCCAATAGAGACAGGAAGTAAGAGTCAGCACCATTTGTAACACAAGAGTTAGCCACAAATAAGAGAATCATAAATTCCATTTGAGGGTATGGGTGAAGTACAAACCTCAATCTGCTCTATAGGTCAGGCTTTTGGTGATTGATGGGAACAAGGACAAAACCTGCTGACTGAAGTAATACCTAAGTTCAAAGAGCTGACCCTTCCTTGCAGAAAAGTTGGTCTGGTTTTAAAAGGTTATAATTCAGTCAATGTATGGCAGTGGATCTTTTTTAATGTTTCAATTATGCTAGCACAATGTAGACTATGCAAGACTTTTTTAAAGCTCCTCCAATGTCCTTCAACTGGAAATTTTAGTGGCTTTTTAAAATATTAATAAACAAATATATGTTCTATTAAGGAAATGACTCCTTTATGTGAGCAAATTATTCATATCATGTCTTAGATCAGCCATTGCAAAATACTAGAGGCAAATGAAAGTAAGGTCACTTTGAGGGAGGCAACTGGGATGACAGAAAGTCAGCCTTGGTAAACTATGGCATGCCCTATATCATTTGGATTTTTGCATAGTAGTAATTAGGATGCTGTTAGTAAAAGGCTGTAGCTGAAGGAACAGAAATAGGAGGGACTGAAGGAAAGATAGTGGCAACAGATGGAAAGATAGAGAAAGCAGCAATTTTCCTGTGATGCAGAATGCAGAAGAAGATGCTAAGAAATAATTGATCAAAAACAGATCATCAAAGTCATTTAGAAAGAAGACTAAGGATAAATACAAACCAAAAAAGCACTCATCTAATCCAAACTTATAAGTTGGGACCAAAACACATACATATAAATAACAATAATAGTGTGGATAATAGAATAACTTTGAGGTTTTTATAAAAATTCTTCCTTCTCCTAACCAAAAACAAAAAACTTAAAATACTGCCAAGACACAAAGCTGTGTATTGACTGTGGTATTGATTTGAAAAAGTATTAAGGACCTCAGTGGGATGTTCTATTTTGCCTCATTTTTCCCTGGTTTCTAACCATGGAAGTTCATTGACAAACTCTTCTGGTCTGAAGCAAAGCCTTGATTTAAACGAATAGATAGGGCCCCAAATAGAAATGAGCTCTGAAGGCCTCAGGCATCACTCAAAGAACAGATTATAATTCTGGAAGATCACTGTGGACAATTTGTGAGTCATGCACTGATTTAGTCAGTACTCCAGAAATCTGGTACATCTCAACAGCCTCATCTCTGAACAAGACAATAAGCTCCCATCTTCCAAATAACTCAGTAATAATAATCTCACCAAACCCCAGAAGTATGCGTGGGTGTTCGTGAAGATTTTGACATTGCCGCAAACATGATTGATGAGCAAACCTTCCCTATTTTGTTTCTTACTGTCCACTCAAATGACACAATAATTTCTTTGTGTGTGTGTCACTTCACTCCCTTCTTTCACTCACATTGGTCCCCTCAAATCTCTGTCATGGAGAGCAGTAAAAGTTGGTATGAGATTAGAGGTCAAAGATCAGGAAGAATTTATACTGAATTGTAACCTAGTGAGAAGTTTAACAAAAACTAAAAATGCTTTGTGGAGACACTGTGTTGGCTGTCATACAGAAGCTGTGGTAAAAGCAAAGGGCTACAAAATCAATTACAAAATATGAGGGCCTGGAAGTGGTCAGATAAGAGCTTGATGGGAATTGATGGGAAGAGGTAGAGGTGCAAAATAAGGTATCTCAGTAGCTCATACATTTATTCAGAAAAAGGAGGAGGAATTCTCTAAAAGTAGATGAGGAAAACAAAGGCATTGAATGGGTTAAAGCAAGGTAAGTATGGAGTCCAAAACTCAGATAGGATGAAGTAGAGAATCAAGAAAGAATAAAAAAGACCAGGAACAAGAGAATCAGTTAGGTGTTTATAAAGCCCAGATTAAAAAAGAGAAAAGAATAGGAGGCTACTAAGGGATGAGTAGCCATGGAAAATTGACTTTGAAGAATGAAATGGAACATTCAAGTCATCCCTCCTCTTTTGCCTTTATATAATTGGATTCCAGGGATTTGTACATCAGGCATTACCTAAGTTCCTTGTCAACACTCTGTTATTTGGCAGGTCTTGAAAGAGATTGGGCAGGTGGGAGGAGAAGGGACCAAGTATTGTTACCTGACATATGGAAGGGAAACCCATTGATCTACAAGATTATTCTCATGGATCGATTTATTTTCCCAGTCACTAAGGAAGATTCTGATGATCTCTGGTAATGCAATCCAGAGCCAGATGGCTCTGGAGGGCAATCATGGCCCTTCTTTCTTAGTGTTCCGCCCCATTACCCAACATCATAAACATCTGGAGCCTGGCCTGTTCCAAAGGGGCAGCTGGAAGCCTGGTCTGTCCCAAAAGATTTTCATTCTGGAAGTCTTGATTAGGATTTCATAGGCAAGGTCATTTTTATTGCCTGAACACCCGGGGTATTATGAACCATGTACCTGGTCTAAGGAGCCAAAATTAGACTGTGAGAAATGCCAAAACTAAAGTGTCATAATGAAGCAATATTGGACATATAGCCCAGAGTGGCTTCCAGGTCAATAATAAACCTCAGAACCAATCAAATATTTTTAACAGAATCAATAGTTCTTGATCTTTTAAAAAAGATTTCCCAAACAAAAAAGCCCTTTTGCTTTTTTTTAATTGTAATAGGGGACAGTTCGTGATAGTTTGAACAGCAGGTGGCCAAAGATCAGTTCATTTTAGAAAGTGATTATGAATTCTCTCCTGTCACACTGGATAGCTATTTCAGTCTGAAACAAAGAATGTAACTGTGAAAAACACATTACCCTTTACAGACCTTCCATTTCTCACAAAGTAAACTCCTTACAGCTCCTGTCCAGCTCTCATAGGACATTGGATAAACACTGCTGAGATCTACCCTGACTCTTGCCTATTATACAGAACTGCTGGCCTATTCTGCAGTGGCATCTTATCACTGGCCTTGAACAAATTGGATGGAAGAAGAGGCCCCCAGTGATTATTCATCAGATCGTTCAACTCAAGCCCAGACTAAACCTACTCCAAAGACCTTAAAAACCTTAAAAATACTTTTATGGAGTAGATTTCTGCTGGCATTGTGGGCAGCTCATGGGCATTAAACATAGTAGAAAACATGCAACTAAAAATCAGGAAATGTGGTTTCTGTGTAAACTTGGGCAAGTAATTTGGCCTTTTGTGATTTCAATTTCGTGTGTGTGTATACATGGATATGTGTATATGTATATATACATATATACATATGTGTGTATGTGTGTATTGTGTCCATTCCTAAAAGAAACTATCACATATAAGAACTGGTGATGTCTGGCCTAGGGAAGGAGAGGTTTAGGGAAGACATATCTGTCTTCAAATATTTGAAAGACTTTTAGGCAGAAAATGAATGAAACTTTTTAACTTAATACCAGAAGGTAGAATTAAGATCATTAGCTAGAAGTAAAGGAGAGACAGATTTCTGCTCAATCTAAGGGAAAACTTCCAAACAATTAAGAGCTAATGAGAAGTGGAGCTGTTACCTCGAGGGTACTGTGTTCCCTGCCAGTGGAGCAGAGTCTGGATGACTGCTCACCAGTGGTGGGGAAGGGATTGATGCTTTAAGAGGAGAAGGTGGTAATTGATCTAGATCCCCTCAGAAGGCTTTCTAACTCTAAAATTTTTACATTTTTTGATTCTATGTAAATCATATACCTGATTGAGACTAGTCTTGATGTCTGAGTCACCAAAATTCCATCTGACTTTGGATGGGCTAATGCTCAAGGTAATATATTCTGAGGAGAGGTGATGAGTCAGGGTAATAGTAAATACAAGTGTCTCATTGAGAAGTGTCAATTCAAGATGTATGGATTTGATACTTCACATGGTGATACTTAGAGATACAGAGTATCATTGTTGTAGATAGAACTTTGAACTCGGAATCACAAAATCTTAGGTTTACATCACTCCCCTGACAATTGCTAGCTGTGTGACCTTGGGCAAATCAATTAACCTCTCTGAGTCTCAGTATTTTTCACCTGTAAGATGAGGTGGCAGTACTAGATGGTCTCTATGTTCCTCCCTGCTCTGAATCTATTATCCAATGATCCTTTGAACTGTTAGAGACACTGTAGATTCAGAAAGCTCCATAAAATGTGAAGACAAGACTGATCCTCACTTTGCAGAAAAGCTTAGTAGGAGCAAAATGCAAGGAATTAACCAGTGATAAAAAACCATGACCTGAGATCTCTGTACACAAATCTACAAAGTCAAGAGAGATACATACTTAGGTACCACTGAAATGTGATGGTATGAGACCAATGAGTAGGATATGGCTATAAAAGAGTATACCTTATTTTTTAAAAATATATATGATGGGGCAGCTAGGTGGCTTAGTGGATAGAGCACCAACCCTGGAGTAGAAGGACTTGAGTTCAAATTCAACCTCAGACACTTATAGCTGTGCAACGTTGGGCAAGTCACTTAAGCCAGATTGTCTGTGTGTGCGTGTGTGTGTGTGAAAAGGGGAATATTACATTGTATATTAATAAAATATTCTCCAGGAACCATAAAGAGGAGGCATTGTGGAGTTTATTTGGATGAAAAGCCATAGAGACAGTAGAAGTGATATTATTGGAATATATACTACAGATGACCTAAACAGGAGACAGAGAGAGAGAGAGAGAGAGAGAGAGAGAGAGAGAGAGAGAG
>NW_027187281.1:4640973-4704440 GCF_028583685.1 Petaurus breviceps papuanus | reverse complement strand
GAGAGAGAGAGAGAGAGAGAGAGAGAGAGAGAGAGAGATTGAGAGAGAGGAGTTTCAGGAAGAGATCACAAGTTGAGTATGAGTCATGATGGAGTAAAGAATTTCAATTATCTAGACCTATGGGGCAACTCTGATGAAAACGGTATAGCTAATAATTTGATAACTTGCCTTAATGATAATAAATTCAAGATTTAAAGAAATCAATGAGAAGAATTAATTTTACTTCTTTATTTGGTTTTTATCTACAAGGAAAAACTGGTTGCTGTGGTGAAAATGATAGGAAATGGATACCAGGGGTGGGCAGAAATATAATGACTTGTCCATCTTGGAATTTATATTAGAGAAGAAATAGAAACAACGAGCATTATCTCAAATGTTCCCTTATTTCAGAGTAGCATATTTCACAGGGTTCAGTGAAAGTGAAGGTAGATTACTGTAGAATAAAATTCTATGAGAGGCATGTGTGTGCTCCTCCCAAGGCGTCCTGCTGATGCCCAGAATCTCTGTCTGGAGACACTCATCAGGAAAGGGACCTAGGCATAGAGCAGGGCAGAAAACAGAGAAAGGCACAAAATAACCATGGTGAACAGAGGTAAGGTGGTCAACAGGTACAGAGCCTAGACTGAATCAGATCTGTATGTTCTCTTGTCTAGGCCAGTTGTTTCCAAGTAATAAGTCTGTAATCACTCAGAAAAACTTCATCTAGATGGAGCTAAAGCCTGGTATATAAGTTGCCAAAGCAAGACCCAGCCCTTCTGCTATCATTAATTACTACCATCCCTTCCAATTAACAAGCCTTTTCCTCTTCAAATTCAAGAGTGAGAGAAGCCATGTAGTCTTTTTGTTTTTAAGCAATCGGGGTTAAGTAACTTGCTCAAGGTTACACGGCCAGTTATTATTTCTGGGTGTGGTGCTGAGTATCTGAGCCCGGGATTTGATCTCCAGGTCATCCCAACACTGGAGCCGGTGCTCTTACTCACTGAGCCACCTGGCCTCTCCCAAAGCCATGTAGTCTTTCTCTGTGCCACAAGATAACCTAGAAGTTCAGTACTGTGGGAGCACCTACAATACTGATAGACTAGAGAATGTCCAGGGTCTGCCCCCCACCTCTCTGATGGGTAGCACTGGTTGTGTTGGTTTTAGGCTAGGAACATGTATTCCTGATATGTTCTCTTCTAACATGGGGACCTCTCTGACTAACTCTCCCCTTGGAATTTTTTCCCATCTCCTGTGGACATGACTTTACTCTGAAAAAAAAAATCCTTCCAAGACCCTCCCCTCCCCTCATCCTCTGCAACACTGGGACTAGGCTTCACCTCTGTCTTGTCTATAAGTGGGACATAATTGATAGTACTCCCTGGGTCTCGTTTCCTAACATAGGTCAGAAGTGTAAGGACCCCTTTCCCCACATATATTCTGTAACCCAGGAACATGTATTGACCTCCATCTGGAACCAGTAAATAACCTAGTAATTTTTTCTATCAAAAAAAATTGTGCAGTAGAAGTCATTTCAGAAAAGATTTCAAGAATCAGATTCAAAAGAGAAATAATTATGAAAATAAGGAATTGTATTAAGAGATCTCTATAGATGCAGTAGGATCTCATCAACCAATTTAGATGCTTAAGTCACATAGAAAAAATGGAAGCAAGAGCAAGTCAGGGAGGATAAACACAAGGGTGTAGAACAGTCCTGTAATAGTGTCAAACTCTGAATGAGCTGAGACTGATAAGGAAGACTAGAGTCAGCAATTGTTTGAGTTCTATGGGGGAAAAGGAGAAGCAAGTTATAATAATAACAGTCATTTGATTTTGCTCAGTTGTTTCAGTCATGTCTGACTCTTCATGACTCCATTTGGGGTTTTTTGACAAAGATACTGGGATAGTTGGCCATTTCCTTCTCCAGCTCATTTTACAGATGAGGAAACTGAGGCAAAAAGAGTAGAATGACTTGTCCAGGGTCATAGAGATAGTAAGTATCTGAGACCAGATTTGAACTAAGTTCTTCCTGACTCCAGGTCCAGTACTCATCCATTGCATCACCTAGCTGCCCCAATAATAATAGCTAACATTTATATAGTGGTTTAAGGTTTGCAAAGCACTTTATATTTGATCCTCACAACCACTCTGTGAAGTTATTGCTATTTCCATTTTATAGATGAGGAAACTGAAGCTGAGAGGGGTAAAGTGACTGGCCTAGGATTACATAGTTAAGCAAGCATCTAAGGCAGGATTTGAACTCAGATCTACCTGACTCAAAGTCCACAGAGGGGCATTAAATAAAAATAAGGGGACAATGGAAGAATAAGGAAAGAAGAGAAGAAAATTTTGAAAAAACATTCATACATGTTTCATTTGTTGTGCAACAGAGTTAAAGTCACAGTGATTACATTATTTTCCAAATAAACACACAAAATGCAAGTTATAACCAATCAGTGGTTGTCTGCCCACAGGTCTTAACAAGTAAGTGTTTGCAGGCAAGCACGTTGTGCATTGTTAGGAAGTCTAGCATTCATGGAATGCAGGAAATACATGACATAATACTGCATCATCAAAATTTCAATGCAGGAAAGAAAACTCAAAAATTTACAATGAATTATTAAATTTAATCAAAAAATATTTTTGAAATGATACAAATTTCAAAAAAACAATTAAAGGGTTAAACAAATTAGATTTCCAGGGTGCGCTGAGTAAATTCTTTTTAAAGGGGAGCAGTAGGCCAAATAAGTTTGGGAATCTCTGGTTTAAATAAAATCTAATTCCTCAGAGGTTTGGCATTAACTTACAATGAACCAAGAGAGTAGTGTATACAGTAATAGTTATATTGTTTTAAGAATGACTTTGAGTAAATGTTATTTTATCTACTATAAATACCCAAATTAACTACAAAGGACATGTGAAGAAAGATGCTATCTGTATCCAGAGAAACAACTGATAAATAGAAGTTTGTATGTAATAATTATACACATACACACACCTATTTGTGTCTAATGGTAGTCATCTCTAGAGGTAGAAGGGAGAGGGAAGAAAAAAAGGAAAAGAAAAAGAAATTCACATGATAATTTTGTTGTATATTTAAAAGGAATAGCAAGTCGTGCATAGCAGATTTGTAGTTTCATGTGCAATCATCTTTTCTAATTATATTATGTCATAGAAATGGTTGTTTTATTCTATAAATTAAAAATAAAATAAATTAAAATTTTTTTTAAAATTTTACAATGACCAGTCTTACAAGTTAGACTTTGAATATTATTCAGCCCCTGTTTCTGCTACTGCTTCATCTTCATAGGATCATAGCTTGATCTAGAGTTGGAAGGGGCCTCCAAGGCTGTCCAGTCCAACCTCTTCATTTGTAATTGAGAAAACTGAGGCTCTGGGGGACTTGCCCAAGGACACAGAGAGTGCATCAGAGGTCGCTTTTGAAGGCAGATTCACTGACATCAGAGCTAGTTTACTTTCCAGTAGACTACTTCCCAAAGTTTTCCTAAGCTTCACAGCTTTGCCTTGAAGCTAGTTCTTTAGAAATCACATTTAAGCTTTATTTTTAGCTAGTTAGTTCTTACTCTCCAAATGGGTTGCTCTTATAAGCCTGGGGGAAAATATGGCATTGAGCATCCCCATCAGCCCTATCATCAAACCATAAAATGTATTTAAAAGCATAGTAAGAGATATAAAGATATAGACAAATATAGATATAGATAGATATGTCTATATCTATTTCTCTATTGATATAGATAGATAGGTAGGTAGGTAGGTAGGTAGCTAGATGGATAGATGGATGGATAAACAGATACTTTCTCCATAGCTTGGAGAGAAGTATAAGGTAATTCACCATAAGAAGACAAGGTAATGTGCAATAATTTTTGTCTAGAAGTCTATACAATGGATGAACTATTTTGTGCCCAGACACTGAAGAAATGTGAAAGAAGGTGTCTGGGTACAAAACTCAAGGAAAGTATAAGAAGTAGATCAGAGAGAGTTAAAACAGATAACTGTGAACATTTACTTAAGCCAAATATCTAAAAAAAACACTTTTGGTTTTTTTAGTTTCAGTCATATTCAACTCTTTTGTGATCCCATCTGGGGTTTTTCAGTTCATTTTACAGAGAGTTAAGTGATCTGCCCAGGGTCACAAAGCTGGTAAATATCTCTGACCAAATTTGAACTCAGTAAACTGTCTTCTTGGTTCCAGGTCTGATACTCTAATCCATTGTGCCACCTAGCTGCCTCTCTAGAAAACACTAGTTTGGGACAAAATTTCAGAGACACTGACTTCTCCTCTTTCCCTTGACCCAATATCCAATCAAGTCTTGTCTTATATCCATTTCTTCCCTTCCATCCTCACTGAATTTGTTATCTCTTACCTGAAACATTGAAAGAGTCTCCTAACAGTTCTTCCTGACTACCCCTCCAATACATTGGATTATTACTAGTTTACATACTGCATTACTACCAAAATGGTCTTTCCTCTGATTGTAGTATAGTCAAAATGTGTGATTGGTCATGTAGCCCTATTGCCAAACCTACATTTAACTAAAAGACTAGGGAGAACTTGCAAAAGGCAAGTACTCACACAGAGGTCAGAAGAAGTAGTAAAAGGACACCCTCAAGGTCTCTCTAAAGAACTTTAGTATCGATTGTGAGACATGGGAGACTGGCACCAGACTGCCCAGCATGGTGTGCCCGCATCAAAGAAGGCATTATCCGTGCTCTATGAGCAAAGCAGAATCACAGTAGCAAAAAGAAAACATGAGATGCACAAATCTAGAGACATCTTCCCCAAATGTTCAAACAGACCATTTGTATCCTACCTGTCTGAAGCCTTCATGTCATTGGTCCTCTTCAAGACAAAGAACAAGAAGTCAAAGTGCAATCATTATGCCATTGCCACTGATACAAATAGATCATTATAAAAACATCAATAGATCTGTGTGATTTAGCTTCTCTTTGGTGTTCTATTTCTAATGTCATCCACAAATGTTATTAAGATGAGTGGTGTCAAACTCAAACAGAAACACACACCACTAACACATACATAAGGGCCATATATTAACTTGGTTTTAAAAAGTAATGTAATATGTTTTACTGTATTTTCATTTATATCATTAAATATTTCCCACTTACATTTTAATCTGGTTCAGGCCACACTCAGGAGTGTTTTAGGCCACATCTAGCCTGAGAACCACATGCTTGACAGTTCTTTGTAAGATGACCTAGAATAGATTGGTCTCATGCTACGCTCTGTGGAGTCTCATTTTTCTCTCAACTGACTTTCAGCTTTTTTATAAGGTAATACAGCTTGAAATCTTCTGCCATCTTCCTCTGTAACATTTCACAAATGATTTTGTTCTCCAAAAAATTGTTATCCTTTCCTGCTATGTCTCTCCACTTGGAAAGGATATCAAGTTGGTTGGAATGGTTTTACACATGTTTGGACTATTCCTTGTAGCAGCATTTTAGCATGTTAAATGGGCCAATGACATGGGTATAGTCAAAGACTCTTCTCCAGGTTGATTTCAATCCATTAATCACTTAAATCATAAAATGCTAGAGCCAGAAGGGAAGCTAGAGTCCAAATTCCTCATTTGATAGATAGATGAGGAAACTGAAGGCAAAAGAAGTAAATTATTTGTCTGAGATCATAGACATAGTAAATAGAAAAGTCAGAACTTCAATCCAAGGTTCTCACTCTTCAGTTCACAGTCCTTTTCTCTTTGGGTCCAATCATCCAATCACTTGTTGTCCACATCTAGTCCACATCTGTCCCTCATGTCCACAAAAATTCCTTGAGATTGTCTTTGCCAGATTCCTTACTTAAATCCAGGCATATAATATCTATGGCACTTCCTTGATTCTAGTTCAAGAATTTTTTTAATTATATAAATCTGGTATAACCTATTCATGATTATTTATGATGTATCTAAAGTCTCAAAATATTTCCTGTAATAATGCTTTCTAGAATTTTTTCAGGAATTCAAGAGAAGCTTATTAGCTTATTTACCCTCTTCCCTTTTCTGAGAACTGGGCTATTTGCCTTCTCACATCCTTTAATACCTCTCCTGTTCCCCATGATTTTTCAAAGATGTCACAAACCGTAGTTCAGCAATTGTATTTGAATATTTGTCTCTTAGTATCCTGAGATATTGTTCACCTGGGAATGGTGATGAATACATTAAGGACACTTAGCTACTTTCCCTAGCTACATCTCTTCACTTGGATTTAGTTTTAATTTCTTGAATATAATTTTTTGTTTAATACTTCCCTGTTTGAAAAGCAATCTCCTTAGCAGAGAAGATGGAGGCAAAATGGGGGGGGGGGGTTGTATGTCTGTCCTCTCTCTCTACCATTATATCTATTCCCAATCAGTGGTACTATCTTTTCTTTGATCTTTCTCTTTCAATACAGCTAAGAAAAAATTATTTTTATTATCATCATCAACCTCACCTTATTTTCAGCTTTATCATTTGTGATATTATTCTTAGCAAACTGTTCTCTTCTTGTATTTATCCTGTTACCTGCCTTTTCTTCCATATTCTGTACATGTCATCTAAAATTGTGGATTTCTTCAGGTATTCATACCCAAGATAGCGAACTTGTTAAGACCATATCATTCTTCTTGAATCAACTTCCCTGTAAAATTTAAAGATATAGAATATCTATAATTTATCCAATCACCAAAATCTGGTCTTCCAACTCCTAAGATTTGGGTCATACTCTACCTGTTTTTCCCCTCTTTATTACAAAAACTAAAGTATTGCAATGCTATCACTACCATTTTCTCCAAATGTTCCTATCATTTTGACTTGGGAAACAGAATCATTCTTTCTCTAGAGAGGAAATGATCTATGGAGTGAAAGAGGGTCAGCTTGGGCAGGACAGAAGAAAAACATAACTTGTGGACTGATTTTGCACCAAGGAACAGTCTCAAAATAGTATCGTACCTGGGAAACTCTACTTACAACCCAGAGAGATAGTTCATTCTCCCACAAGACAAAAGAACTCAGGAAGCAAGCCATGTTCTGTAAATCACCCAAAATCAAAGAAGCAAAGTCTTGCCCATTACCCCACTCTTCTACCTCCCGGGCCGTAACATTAGGAGGTAGAAGGAATTTTGAGCTTTAATTTGTGACTCTGAGAATTTTTTGTGGTTTACTTTCAGATCTTATAATTGAGGGGGGAGATGAGAGGGAAAGATGAAGGTTTTGAATTTCAGAGTGCTCAGGCCATAAATCCTATACTACAAAAATTATACATTCTTCTCCTTTCCTTATATCTTATTTGTGTGAGCAGAGTCAAGATTTTGTCAGAGTTCCCTATGCAAACAAGTTAGCTAGTAGATTGACATATTTGTTTTGCTACTAAAATTCTTTCAAAGTGATCAAAGTATCTTTTAATCCTTTGGGACCAATAAACACATAGCCTTGTTTTCACAGAGAAATCTCTGTGCCTGTGACTTATTTGGTGCCATCTGCCAAGATTTTCTATTTCTAAAATCACAAGAGCTTGGAATTTAGAAGACTAGATCTATTAGAGAATATGGAGATCAGTCTCATTTGTGGTTCTGATAAAGAATTCAATAACCACCTTTTGCGGGTTGGCTGGGCATGAGGCAGCAGCACCGTGAAGACCTCGGGCACACTGAGAGAGTATAAGATGGTTGGGGGCTCCCTGCCCACTCCCAAGAGCCTGGTGCTGCCTCTTTATCGAATGTGGATCTTTGCTCCTAATCATGTCGTAGCGAAGTCCCAGTTCTGGTACTTCGTTTCCCAGCTGAAAAAAGATGAAGAAGTCTTCTGGAGAAATCGTATACTGAGGACAGGTTTTTGAAAAGTCCCCTCTTAGAGTGAAGAACTTTGGCATCT
This sequence comes from Petaurus breviceps papuanus, assembly GCF_028583685.1. Lineage (NCBI taxonomy): Eukaryota > Metazoa > Chordata > Mammalia > Diprotodontia > Petauridae > Petaurus > Petaurus breviceps. Next base: position 4,696,581 of record NW_027187281.1, on the reverse strand, counting down.
GGCTGCGTTATAATTCCAGGAGTGGGACCCACAACATGTACAGAGAGTACAGGGACCTGACCACTGCTGGTGCCATCACTCAGTGCTACCGAGATATGGGAGCCCATCACCATGCCTGGGCCCACTCCATCCAGATCATGACAGTGGAAGAAATTCCTGCCATAAAATGCCGCCGGCCCGCAGTCAAGCAGTTTCACGACTCCAAAATCAAGTTCCCTCTGCCCCACAGAGTTCTGCGTTGCCAACACAAGCCAGGCTTTACTGCCAAGAGGCCCAACACCTTCTTCTAAGATTAGAGACAATGAGGCACCTATTTGGTTTAAATAAATTTCTCAATTGGAAACCCCCCCAAAAAAAGAAGAATTCAATAACCTCTGACAGAACTAGAAACTACTTTTTCCAAGGGTATGGTCTGTTGAGGTTAACTCACCCCTATCCCCTTTCATTATGGCAGCATAAAGTTATATGGACTAGGTTCAATAAAAGAGTTTTGTATCAAAAATATGTTTTAATCTTTTTTCATAAGGAAGAATTCCCTTCTTTCTCTGGGTCAGTTCAGTCATTTTCAGATGTGGCCAATTTTTTGTGACTCCATTTAGAGTTTTCTTGGAAAAGATACTGTAGAGGTTTGCCATTTCCTTCTCCAATTCATTTTACAGATGAGGAAATTGAAGCAAGTAGGGCCATGTGACTTATTCCAGGTCACATAGTTAGTAAGCGTTTGTGGTCAAATTTGAATTCGGGAAGATTAGTCTTCACAATTCCAGGCCCATCACTCTATCCATTGTACCACCTAGCTTCTGTTTCTTTGAACCCTTCAGAAAAAAGTCATCACTACACAAAACATTCATATTATTTGCTTCAACAAAAACCTCTCTTTATGCACAAGACAGAAAGGAGGTCAAAGGTAGATCAGAGAGAGGTAAGCCTATGTTCCACTCCAAAGTTCTGGGCATCTTCCCCTGTTAACAAACCTAAATCTGAATGAGACCCTTTTGGTGAAAGTTGTCAGGGTAAAATACTTGGAAAATAAAGACCTAATAAGTAAGCAATTTTGCAAGTCAGAACAAAAAGAAGAAAGACAGATTATGCCCAATTCATGAACAATGTCACACTCAAATTCCTACATATTCTTAAGGAAGGAAGGCAAAGGGATGGAAGAAAATATTAAATGCCAACTTTTTTCTTCCACATTTTAACAGAAGCTGGTAGAGAACGGGGAGGGGGATGGGAGAATTTTATCAGAAAAAAATTTAAAGGAAAAAAATTTCATTAAAGATAAATGACACCAGCTGTGATACAACCTGGAAATGGAGTCATTATTCAACCCCAAAAATCTCTCTTTGAAAGTAGCTATGGTGCTCAAATATTTCAAGTGAATAAAAATGCCTAGAGGATTTAAATCATCATTTTATACTGCTAATAATATGAAAAATTACCCAGTGCAAATACATACTACCTCTGCAGAGACTCCTCTCCTTCATCAAGCCGTTAATGTCTCTGCCTTCCTTTCGGGGAAAGACAAGAAGAGTGAGCCAGAATTTGGCGGTCACTAGATGAACCCCGCTGACAGCAGAATGTGACGCCAATAACAGGATTCATTGACAGCTTCAGGAAAGAGATCAATAATGGAGGGATGGAAGACATGGGAACTAACATTTAATAGGAGCAGGGACCTAAACCAGTCAGACTGTGAAGGGGAGAGGAGGGGGGATGACAAGGGATTTAACGGGAGATTCAAAGTTGAATTGAAAAAAACTGCAGGAGAAAAAACTATAGAAAAGACACGGGAATCTTTAATTTCTCCTGTGGGAAAGAGTGAAAAAGTTGCTAGTGGCCACAGGCAAACAAGGAATAATTAACATTGTGTATGTGTGTGCCTACGTGTGTATCACTCCCTTGTTAAAATGGCTTTCTCCTTTATAGATGTGTCTATTAAATACAGGAGTACACACACACACACACACACACACACACACAGTCCTAGCACAGTGCCTACACATAGCAGCAATTTTTGTTGAGCTGAATTTTCTTGGGAAAAATCCCTGTACTTGCAAGCATCATTCTGGTACCAACTCCTCACTTGCAAAACCTTAACCACAGTGGATTAGATTTATACTGCGTATACTTAACCACAGTGGATTAGATTTATACTGCTAATTCAAACCAACATTATTCCGCATCTGTAAAATGACATTTTGAAAATGAGTCATCATCTCTAAAGTGCCTTCCAGCTCTGTTAGTCTAGGGGCTATACATTGTACATAAACATACATGATAGGATTAAGTCCTGAAAGGCCCTTTAAATCTGGGAAGGTCAGACTGAGAGCCAGAAAGGACCTTAGAGATCACTGGGTCACAGCATCATAGATTTAGAGCTGAAAGGGCTCTTAGTCCAATCCCCTCATTTTCAAGAAGAATAACAGAGGCCTACAGAAGGAAAACGACCCACACAAGGTGATACAGGTAGTAATCTACAGAGCCAGGATTTGAATCCAAACTCCTCTAACTACAAATCTAGACAACCTTCTCATTTTCCAAATGCAGAAACATACAATGCAGAAAAATACAGTACTACAATATAGGAAAATGCAGAGCAGAAAAGCAACTTGCCCAATGTCATATAGATAATAAGCAGGAGAACTGTGATTAAAAGCCTCAGACTCTACATTCATTGTTCTCTATCCACCACACAACACTACCTATCCATTGTGTGGTTGTATAAGTAGTTGTGACTGGAACTTTCTCTTCAATCCCATCCTCCCATCCCTATCCACACACACCCCATCTTTCTTTCTATTTCTTTCCCAGTTTTCTCCTCCTTTCTTTAACCACCCTTCCCCCACACCTATACTTGTACTTAGACACACATACACACAAACACACACACACTGCATATATGTCTTTACTGATGAGAGAAAGGGTAAGGAAGAAGCACTTTGAGGGACTGAGATGGAGGGGTTCCTTTTATAAAACACCAAGTGAGGTCTCCCAAATCTCACACATGCTTCATGTATCTTGTCAAAATTATGTGAACATTTTATTTCTCACACATCATCTCAGAGACATCTTTCCTCCTTTGGGTTGCTCTCTTACTTCCAGAAATAATATTTATTGCTTTAAAGACTCAGGACCTGAAACATTTATCTCCAACAAAGTATATCATGGAGTATTGATTTATTTTTAGCTTTTAGGCTACCATTTTATAGCTTCCATTCTCCAGATTGACAACTAATCAAAATAATAACAATCATCTATATCAGGTGCCTGGAAAGAGAGAGATCAGCACTTTGACATTACAGTTCTAATACTGGGCCAGTATAGATAGACAGATCAGACTCCCTCTTGGATTGAGAAAAGGGTGACGTGCATGATCCAGAATGAAGAAGTAAAGGGCAGAGCATCTTTACTATTTAAATTTCTTTTTACATTTGAAATTGTGTGAAGTCATATCTTTGTGGGTCTGTTTTGTTTGCAGGATGTGGTAAGAGGGAGGGCATGGTTTTCTTATATTGCAGCAAGAGTTTTTCATTCCTAATGAAATGTGGGGAAAAAAATGCACTGGTAACTTCTGTTGTATGAAGGTTATTTCCTGTACTGACCATTTTGGAGAAACTGTTTTCTAAGCATACTGAGATGTCTTCTTCTCTGAATCATAGGATCAGAGTTTTAAAGTTAAGAGGAACCACGGAGGTTATCTAGTCCAGTTTCAATTTACATATGAGGAAACTGAGGCCCACAGAGCAAAAGTGACTCGTCCAGGGTCAAAAAGTTGTAAGTGATTGAACCACAATCTGAACTGAGGTCTTCTATTATCATTCATTCCTCGATGAGTTCAATGTTTGGCTCATAGTCTTTCTTTCCCTCTCAATTCCTGCTCCAGTTCTATGAGATTTCAATATACATATTAATATTCACTCAAATAGCTTTACTTCCTACTTCCCCAATCTACTCAGTTCCCATGACCTACTCTATCTCAGTTACACATAGAGATGGTTATATCCTTGATCTTGGCATCACCCACAATTTTCCACTTCTGTGTCCACAAACTCTAAAACTCCTTTATTTGACCATAATCTTTTGTCATACATCTTTCCTTCTTCCTTACAACCCCTAATCCTGTTCTTCATCCTCATCATGACCTCTAATCACTCTGTCCCTCAGTTCTTCCCCTGGCCATCACTCCTATATTAATTACACTCACTACCCTTCCCTGTCTCTACTCTTTGAGGAATGCTATACTATCCTCTACACTTGAATACCTTTTCCCATTGTCATATAACTATTCATGCCTTGCCAAACCCCAATCTTAGATTAGTCCTCCCATCTGCTACCCTCACTCCTATTCACATGTTGCTGAATGTAGCTAAAGAAAAATACAAAACCCTGTTAATTGGGCTTACTACAATTTTATATTTAATAATATCTCTTGGGTCCACACTTCAGCAAGGGAATCCTTTCACACTTCCCTAGCTGATCCACTATCACACTCACTAGTGTCTATTCCAAATCTCATCACTCCTAAAACCTCTCTCAGCTAAGAACCTTGCTTCATACTTCACAAAAAAAGTAAAGAGCTCCCTCTTATTCCCTCTTCCTCATGTCACATTACTCAAGCATCTCTTACCATCCCTTCTATTCACCCACATCTCACAGGAGCAGAGGGCCCTTCTTCTTGCCAAGGCAACATACATTCTTGATCCTTTTCCATCTCATCTTCTCCAGCAAATTACCCAATATGTCATCCTATTTGCTCATTTTAAATGTCTCCCTATCTACTGGCTGCTTCCCTATTACCTATAAATATACCATGGCTTCCTCATCCTTTAAAAAAAAAGCAATCCTTGCTTGATTCAATGACCTCTGCTGACTACCATTCTAGATCTCTCCTCTCTTCATGACTAAACTCCTTGAGAAATCTATAATTGATACCTCCATTTCCTCTCCTCTTACTATTTTTAAAGCTTTTGCAATCTCCATTAAGATTCATAATTTAATTGAAACTACTCTCTTCAAAGTTACCAATGAACTTTTAATTTCCAAATTTAATGTTTTTTCTCTCTTCATCCTATATTCTTTAACATTGTTAATCACTATCTTAGCCTGGATAGTCTCTTGATATGCATTTCTCTTATTTTCCTACTACCTGTCTGACCACTCCTCCTTGGCTGAATCTTCTTCCTGATACACCCATTAATTGAAAGTATCTCGGGGTGGCTAGGTGGCCGCAGTGAGTAAGAGAACCAGCCTTGGAGGCCTCAGATACTTAACACCCACACAAAATAACTGGCCGTGTAACCTTGGGCAAGTTACTTAACCCCAATTGCTTTAAAAAAAAAAGTATCTCCTAAGATCTGTACCAGACCTTTTTCTCTTTTTCTTCTATACAATCTCACTGGTCATCTCACCTTTCCCCTGGCTTTAATTACCACCCCTATGAAAATGTTTCTCTACTCAGTCCCTATGACCTACTCTATCTCAGTTACACATAGAGATGGTTATATCCTTGTTTGGCATCACCCACAATTTTCCACTTCTCTGTCCACAAACTCTGAAACTCCTTTATCTGTCCATAATCTTTTGTCATTACATCTTTCCTTCTTCCTTACAACCCCTAATCCTGTTCTTCATCCTCATCTTGACCTCTAATCACTCTGTCCTTCAGTCCTAACCTCTCTTCTGAGTTCTAGTTCCACATAAATGACTTTCTTGTAGATATTTTGAATTAGATGCCCTGTAGGCATTGAAAACTCAACATGTCCAAAACAGAAATCATTTTCCTTCCTCCCAACCCATCCTTTTGAATTTCTCTATTGATGTCAAGAGTACCGCCACCCTCCCAGTCACCCAGACTTTCAACGTCGGTGTCACCTTGACTCCTCACTTGTACTCATTCCACATATGCAATCTGTTGCCAAATCTTCACAGCATCTCACCTATATATCCAATCTCTCTATTCACAAGACTCTCACCCTGGTACAAGCCTGGACCATTTCTATAGTTTTCTGACTGGTCTCATTGCCTCAACCCTAAAGCATAGGTCTGATCATATAACTCCCACATACAATAGATTCTATTGGTTCACTATTATCTCCAGGACCAAAAAGCCTCCATTTAGCTTTTAAAACCCTTTACAATCTGGCCCTTTCCTATCTGCTCAGGCTTCTCCAAAGGGAGCAGAGTTCCCCTCCACATAGTCTTTAATCCAATAATACTGGCCTTGTTGATGTTCCCTTCACAATGGCACTCCATCTCCCCATTATATTCCCGTATGGGTATCCGCGTACCTGCAGTGCTCTCCCTTCTCACCTCGTCTCTTGATTTCCCTGGCTTCCTCCGAGATCCCATTCCAACCCATTCTGCATGACCAAGTTTTCACTTTTCTTTGGATCCCAGACCTTAGCCTGGAACAGAGTAAGCATTTTAGAAATGTTTTTTGATGGACTTCAACACAATTGCCTCTCCCAAGGTTTCTGGTCTCCCAATATGATTTAGTATTCTAATCTATTCTGTCTTATATTGCCTTATACTTTTTATTGTCCTCTATGATGTTTGAAATGTTTTTAACAAAGCTATGCTTTCATCAGTGTATGGAACTCCAGGTTAGGAATTTTATCAACTCAGATGTTTACTTTCCCTGCAACTTATTATCTTAGAGTTACCTGTTCACTGAAAGGTAAGTGATTCACTCAGGTTCATTCTCCCAGCATGTGTCAGACTAGGAAAGCTAGGTCTTCCTAACTTCAATTTTTAATTGCCAATTGAGTTCCTAATTTTTAGGTATAAATCAACTTCTGTCAGATTATGAAATCTTCAAGGGATTGAATTAGGATGTTGGTTTCAGGAGTAGAGAGAAAGTAATACATAGATGTTGTGAAGATACAAACAAGATTTGACAACACATTGGACTTATGGGCTGAATGAGATTGAAGAGTTGAAGGCGATACTGAAATTGTTACCTTGGCTATCTAGGATGATGAGAGTACCCTCAAAAGCAATAAGAAAGTTCATAATACGAAAGAGTTTGGGCACAAAATAATGTTATTTTAGACATATTGAGTTTGAAATGGTTACTGAACATTTAGTTCAAGATGTTTAATAATCCACTGGGGATGGGGAACTTTTGTTCATATCAATATCATTGATATGTTGCCCACATCTTACTTCCTAAAAACAGAAGGAACTGTTACTAGAGATTGTTCATTTTCTAGTCAAATTGTATATCTTACCAGGCAAATGTATTGTGTGTGTTTGTATGTATTTATGTGTGTGCATATACATACATACATAAGTATATATACATGTGTATAAGTGTATATGTTTACATGTATGTATGTGCATACTCATACACACACAGTAAAATGTGACATTTCTTCAGCATAATCACCCTTAGGGCCCAATAGTACTGGAACTTGCATTAACCAAGAAATGCCTAGATGCTGCTTGGGAAACATATCCCTAGACTGGAGTGACCTGAAGACTGAATATTGTTCCCAGCCTTTCTTCCAATAAATTTGATAAATCCATTAAGTATTCATCATAACACTAAGAAATAGCCCAACAAGAACTGAGCATTGAAATATGCTATCTTTCTTTTGGTAGAGAAGTGGGTGGCTACAGGCCCAGAGTGAGATATGTGCTGTTAGATGTAGCCAATTTGGTCAGGTTGTTTTGCCTTTCAATACTTCTTAATTGCGAATGAGGGTTCTATTGGGATAGAGGTTATTGGGAAGTGATAGCAACATAAATAAATCAGCAAAGCATCAAAAATTAAAAGAATAGCATCAACATTTAACCAATGGCAACAAAGAAAAACAGTGCAACTCCTCCTGAGTCATGTAAACAATTCCAGGAATACAAAATGGGGAAGGCACAAAGTAATTCAAGACCTGGAAACAGGGGCAGCTTGGTGCAGTTTGCACACACACACACACACACACACACACACACACACACACACAAACACACACACATCTTCACAGTCTTTGCTAATGAGGGCCTTTGAACCAGCACATTCATAAAAACTCACCAAAAAATGTGCCCAATAAAGACTTTCACTGATAAAATAACCAAAGTACATTTTATGATTCACATGAAAACCTTAATCTAAGGAGGTCAAATACTTGAAACCTTGACATGCAAACCATATTAATCCCTTTTAATCCCTCTTATTTACTCTCATGCAGAAAATCCAGGATATTTCTTGTATGTATCCATGTACTGTTGTGATTATCAACCAGAAATTTTACAGATAATTTACATATGGGAACTTCTACTTGTAGACTCTAATAGTGTTTTCTATTTCAGCCATAGGCTTAAATTGTTTAGAGCAAAAGGTTCTTCACCAGGGTCCATGGACCCTCAAGGGTTCTATGAATAGGTTTCAAATGGTCCATTAACTTGAAAGGGGAAAAAAAACACATCTTTATTTTTATTAACCCTTGGTTTCCTTTGTAATCTTGTGTATCATGTTGTATTTTTGCATAACCTGGGCTTGTCTGAGCATACTGAGTTTGGATAATGTGGAGGTACCCATGAGGGACCTTTGGAGAATATCTAGATTGTTTGCCATAGAGTCCTCTGCCTCCCCTACCAAATGGGTGGGGATAGTTTCCCTTGATTGATTCTTGGGGGGGGGAGGTGGAGAATAGAGACAGGAGAAGAGAGAGATAGAAGGGAGAGACCACAGGAAAGAAAAAGAAACAGAAGGAGAAACAGAGAGAGAGAGACAGAGAAAAAGAAACATAAGGAGACAGAGGGAAGGAGACAGACATAGAGAGAGGATATTCACCTACCCAAGGACATTTAATGCTATAACTAATAGACTAAAAGTCCCTAAGGGCAGTGTCTTGTATTTGTACTAATATGCCCAGTGTCTAGCATTTAATGCCCACTCAGTAAATCCTTTTTGATTAACTGAGTCCAAGCAATAGCTCCAAGATGCACGGCTAGACCAATACAAGGGTTTCATTACAATCTCTAGCCCTAAATCATTCAACTATTGTTGCAAATTTTTTTCTGAAAAAAGTCTGACCAGGGAATATGTCCTGCATAAAAGGTTCATTTTGGTTATCTAATTGTGAATGATTATTAATAGGGTTTATTTCTTATGTGAAGCTCAGAATGGGTGTAGCTCAAATGTATATACTTCATGGTACATTGCCTAATACTCCAAGTTGGTGGAAGGTACCACATCTGCAACAAGGAAGAAAAGACACTATAGGGAAGAACCTCTTGCTAGAAGACAGACTTGGGGAAGAGGGAAGAGTAAGATGAGGAAAAAGAACAAAAAAAAAAACCCAACTCCAGCAAAACAATTCATAAAATTCCCATAACCCAGAAGAAAACTCATTCAAGCAATGTGGAATATCAAAAAAAAATACTTAGTGAAATGAGTGTTATACACAAAATGCATAAAGGAATACTGCCTCAAAGGTCCTTGAAATCTAAATGAGACAAAGCAAATAAATATGGAGACAAACTTAAGGCATCAGTCTTTAAACCCTCCCCCCTTTTCTATTTTCCTCATCTTTCCCACATTCTTTATACTTGGCTTGGTGGGAGGAAGGAGAATTTATTTATTTTGCTTTTTGGAGGGCAATTTGGGTTGTGATTTGCTCAAGGTCACACGGCTAGTTTTTGTGTTGTGACTCCAGGACCGGTGCTCTATTCACTGCACCACCTAGCCACCCCAGGAGGATTCGTTCTCTTTAGGGATGCAGAAGAATTGTATATTTGAATTTTTTGGAGGTAACTAGAAAATTATGAGTTTAATTTTTTTCTCTTTTTTTTTCAAGTCTAGGAGCCAGGATAGGAAAAAAAAAATTCTCTGATTTGGGGAAATCCAGGCAAGGCCTGATGGCTTGCTTTTCATTGTGGCATCACAAATCCCCTTCTTCAAGAAGGGAGGCAGAAGGTGCTAGATACAGAAAGCATCCAAGACCATTAAAAAAAGGAAAAAATGACCCATCTTAACAGACAGGAAATAACTACTTACAGACATAACATTCCTGTCTAAATCAAAGACCTATGAATCATCTACTGATAAGGAAAAAAGGCTAAAGGCAATGCCAAATTAAAAGAAAGGATAAAGATTAGACGATGTTGCACAATGTTACAGCAGTTTCAACCAGACCATTTAAACATGATGTCAACTAAAAAAATGAGATATGGACAAATGACATCAACTACATTCTCATTTTTAATTAAGACAAAATAGTTGCCACAACTATGAAGCCAAAAGAGCTTTCAAGCCTTCTCCATCAGCAAATACCAAATGTACTTTAGCAACTCAGGAGACAGGATTGTCAAGGGCAACACTGGTTTAAAGTATAAAGCCATTTGCCAAACATTGTAGATGACCAACAATTACAATCAGTATCATTTCAAAAGACAGTGAAAAACAGTTAAGGAGAAGGAAAGCTGCAGAAGTCTTGGAATGACATCCAACTAGATTCAATTATCCTAAAGGCATTTGGAAATGAAATAGGAGGGAAGGCAATAGATAGAAATGAAACAATGAAGGGAAGATAACTCCCATAATCTCTTAGCAAGGAGAGAGTTATAGGAAAATGAGTAAGGTAGCAAAGGAAATGAGTAAAACAGTGAGAAATAATGAGAGAAATCTCAACTTAATTAAGGAGAACTGAAGAATATTCCAGAGGTAGAGAGGAGATATATTCTATTATCAGAAATAGAGACTTTATAATGGGTCTAATCTGAAGACAGTTGGTACACAACATGTCACTTGCTCTGAGACAGTGTGACTGAAGAAGGGAAATTAAAGTTTTTGAGGACAACAGGCATCCAGAAGGGTGGTAGAACACAAACCCTGAAAGGAGACTAGATGGCAAATAGAAAAGAAAACATGGTGGAGGGAGAAATAGGGGTAGAACTGAAGCAGACAATTTGGAACACAAGGCGATTTCTACCATGGAGTAAGACTTTTATCCTCACTATCTATCTCATGAATTACACTTCTAAGACTAAGACAAATAGAAAAAATAAAGGAGAAGGGAGAAGATCTACAATACGATGACACAGAAATTGTTTAAACATTTAGAAGTCATTTGTTACTTTAAAAGTTCTAATTCTATAAGGAATAAAAGAAGACAAAAGTAGGAATAAATAAGTATATAGACTCTAAACCAAAGGATAAAAGTTTAGAAAAAGTGAAAGAGAAGTAATGAAGAGAACAAAGTAAAGACTCTTTCCTAGAGAAAGCAATAATAAAAGAAAAGACTAAGAAATAAAGGAAGTTAGGAAATTAGCAAGCAAAGGAGATGAGAGGAGATATTGGAAATAATCAATTTAACTGATGGGGAGGGAGATGTAAGAAAAGGGGAAGGGAGGAAGAATTAAATAATTAAATAAAAAGAGAAAGAAAAATCATCAGTAAGTTAAATAAAGCTCCAAAACTAGGGAAAAAGTTGATGATCTGCAAAAAATAGGACTTGAGGAGAGAGGGAAAAGAGCCTAGGAGAAGTTGCCTTAAAGGAGATTAACCAACTCAAACCAAAGCCAACTGCAAAAATTTTCAGTGTTGGCTGAGAAATTCAGTGTTCACCTCAGAAATTGGCAAATGCTACTAATTGAAGTTTTATTTGTTGTTTTATTGATTAACTAGACAAGTTTATGGGGAAGATGTTAATAATGCAAATTAAACTTAAAGTGTGTCTTGAGCACAATTTTTTTTAACAATGAGATCGTTAAACATTTATCAGCATACTCCTGAACAAAACTAATCAAGAGAGAAAGTGTTGTCCTAATAGGAAAGGAACAGTAAAATAAAAATCCTAATTCAGGAAAAGAAATACTAGAGCGACAAGTGGAGGAAAACATAATCCTAACAACTTTTATTGTGAGTAAATATTAGATCAATAGAATAAAAATGACATTCAGTAAGAAAACAAAACCCCACAACCTCTTGCTTAAATATCTAAAAAGCAAAGACAAACATATAATAAAAATTAAAAGATGGGAGATGGGAGGGTTGAGTATGAATCAAGTGAATCCCAAAAGCCTGGAGCTGTAATCATGATATAAAACAATGTAAAAATGAAAATTCATGTTATAAAGATAAACAAGGAAACTACATTATGTTGAAGGAAAGATAGACCACAAGCCAATATCAATGTTAAGTCTACATGCTCCTAATGTGACAACATTCAAATTCATAAAGGAAAAATTAGTTGAATTGCAAGAAGACATAGCTAGTAACACAATAAGAGCAGGACATACTAATGTTCCTCTTTCAGATCAACACAAAATGATACCCACTCTCAAGAAATCTGTATTCTATAAGAAAAATATCACATGTGTATGTGTAAGTAAAAATAAAGTATATTCAGAGAAGTTTCAAATGGAAGACTATGATAATAACTGGAGAAATAAGGAGAAACCTTATGTTGGAGGTGGTGCCTGAGCCAAGATTTTATCCTAAGCTAATTATGCTATGGGGTAAAAGTGAAATTGGAGTATATTCAGGACATGGGGAACTTTTTCTTTTTTTTTTCTTTTTGGAGGGGCAATTGGGGTTAAGTAACTTGCCCAAGGTCACATGGCCAGTTTTTGTGTTCAGTGCCTGAGGTCGCATTTGAACTCAGGTCCTTCTGACTCCAGGGCTGGTGCTCTATTCACTCACTGCACCACCTAGCTGCCTCTAATGAGGAACTTTTTCAATGTCATGAAGGCAAGAGATGGGATATTTTGTTTTGGGGAAAAGTCAAATAGTTCAACTGGAATAAAGAATGGGAAATAGAACAAGAAATTAAGACTAGAGAGGTAGGCAGGTAAGAATCATGTTACAGGGTGCTAGCCAGTGGAATCTTATATTCTTGACATTAATGTGTCAAACTCAAATAGGAACAGGAGCCACTAATCCATATATAAGGATCCCTAGGCGCTGCATTTTGAATTGGTTTTAAAAATATCATATTAACTATGTTTTACTGTATTTTATATTTATTTGATTAAATGTTTCCTAATTACATTCTAATCTGGTTTGGGTTGCACTCAAGAGTACTGAACTACATGCATCCCATAGGTCTCATGTTTGACACCTCTGCTCTACAGTTTTTATACAATTACATAGTTATAAATATGATGTCTCATTGTGTAACATCATTTGCAAAATACTGTTCCCTTTTAATAATCAATTATGGCCGTTAGCTAGGTAGTACAATGCATAGAGAATTGGACTTGGTGGCAGAAAGACCTGCATTCCAAACCTGCCTGAGACACTTAGTAGATGTGTGATCCAAGACTAGTCACTTAACATCTCTCAACCTCAGTTTCCACATCTGTAAAATGGTAAAAATAATAGCACCTACCTCATAGAATTGTTATACAGTCAATGAAGCTAACTCATATAAAGGGCTTTGTAAAACATAAAATGTTACATAAATGCTAGATACTACTGATGTATGTGAAGATTTTGTATTATGCTGTGGAGTTGACCCTAAGTCCTTAAAGTCTATATAGTTGGAGGATAAGCTCTGTCAGGTTCTACCCTGCTGGAAAGGCTTTGAATATAGTCCTGGCAATAGATTATGTCCTCCAGGACCAGATTTATCAAGTGCAAAAAAAAACACTATCAGCAGACCATCCATTTGTTGGTGAATTCACTGGCCCTAGAAATCCACAAAACAAAGCAAAACAGGAAATGATCCACAATCCCATGTGGCCTCTTTCCTTTTCCACTCTATTTGTGAGAGAATATCAGAAAATGGCACAAAGAATGCTGCTAAGAATCGTGTAGCTCATTTATTCCAACAAGCATTTGAATCAAAGGAGCAAAATTTTGCCTTACAGTATCTTTTCCAATAAGCTGACTCATTAAGGTCATATAAAATTTCCTGAGAGATAAAAATTCAAAGAAAGCTTTGTTCAATGAAATTCTCATCGTGGATATAAAGCAAGACATGAAAAAGGGAGATGCATTCTTACCAAGGGTGTCTATAACTATCAAAAAGAATTAATCTATGCAGAATCCAAATAGAAGAGGCATTCCTTAGAGATGGTAAGGTTCTTCAAATGATCACATTTGTGGATAACATTATGCTGATTTTATCAAATCCATATATACTAAAGAATTCCTGCAATGAAGTTTGAGATGACTCAACAGAGTTTGACCTAATAATTCACATAGGAAAATCCAAGTGAATAAAGTAAGACTGTTGTCTAGATTATGGGTTGGATACCTACTATATCAATTTGTCAGTTACACACAGGTTTGAGTGTAATACTCCTCTGCTCTAGAAGCTTTGATGCCTTCCTATGACCTTCGGGATAAAATACTACCTCTTCAGTCTGATACTTAAGGCCCTAAATGTTCTGACTCTGGCTCCCTTTCTTGACTGATTTTTTTTGCTCCCCTCTGCTCATTCTACGTGCCAGGCAATCTGGTCTGCTTGACGTTCCTTCAACTTAGCCTTCCATGTCCATTTCTGGACCTTTGGTGCCATTCTGTCTCACCTCCCACTTTTGGAATCCTTAGCTTTTGCTTTCATGGGATGAATCATGTGTCACCTCCGCTGGGAAGCTATCCCTGATCCCCTTCATTCTAAGGGTTTTCTTGCTCTTCAAAACATCCTATATTTATTGATCTGCCCACATGTTGTATTTCTCCTGCAGAACATAAGTTCCTTGAGAGTCTGGGCTGGTTTCCACTCTCTCTTTGCATTCCCTGCACCTAGCATAATGTCCTACAGAGGTCACACGTGAGGTAGGCATGACAATAAGTCCTTGTTTAGCTGAAGTAAAATGAAGTCAATTGCATCAATACATACACCTTGAACAGATGCTTCAGGTGGAAAATGAGTTGGTTCCAGATTTGAATAGGAGAAGAGACTGGAACCTGGGAAACTGAGGTGTTTTAGATGACACAAAAATCCCATCATTCACTCTTATATCTTCCTACTGATGATAGGAGGATTAAAATGTGGGATTACAATCTTTAAAAAGGCTATAATTAGGGAACACCACAATCTCCTAAGAATCAAAATTTTAAGTAGCCAAAAGGACACGTTGCATGTTGGATGCATTTTTATGGCAACCTATAAACAATGATTATTTCTGGGTTGGAAGTTATATAAAATATTTCATCAACATACATACAAGTATATGTACGTGTATTTATGTATGTATGTATGTATGTATGTATGTGTATCTTTTTTCAAAAGGAGGCCAGTCATATAACAAAAAGCAATGGCTAACAGATGACAACCTAATCTATCTACTGGTTCCCTTAAATAATAGAAGACCTACAGTTTGTCAGGCAGATATAACAAGAACAATAATTAATAATGCTTTAAGGTTTAAAAAGCAATTTTTAAATACTGTCTCATTTGATTCTGACAACCTTGGGTGGTAATAATTATTATCCCATTTTGCAGATAAGGAATCTGAGGCAGATAGAAGTTGACTTACCTGGGATTATACAACTAGCTAGGATCTGACTAGTCAGATCTAGTCAGATTGGAACTAAGGTTTATTCTGAATTAAGGTCCAGCACTCTATCAACTGAGTCATCAAGCAGTCTAGATCTTATTTGGGGCATTTATAGGAAGGCATGTGCAAGAATTATAAAGGATGTGAAGGCATGATTAGCATCAGAGGGGGGTGAATCTATGTTGATAAGATCATAATTCCATCAAGCATGAATATAAATTGCCCTATAGCAGGCTACCATTTTCCATAACAATATAAATATTAAAATTATAATGTTCATCATATCCTACATTTCTATAGCTACTTACAGTTTATAAAGTCCTGTCAAAGACATTCATCTCAAGCTCTGAAAACATGGTAAAACATGCAGTTGTAACAACAATGTAGCTTTTGTAGAACTGTGTTATTTCTGGTTATCTTAAAATATCTACAGACCTGTAAAAGTTATTTACAATAAATTGATTTTGCTCTGTAGCATGGAACTGAGCATTTGCCTCACAGGACTTTTGTATGACAAACCCATGCATTTTCACAAATTAACATAAGGGGCCACTATTCTGCAAGTTTTCAGATCCTCATTTGCATTTGTAATAGCAGCACAGTTGGATTGTTTTCTCTCCCTTTGTGTTTATCTAAAATCAAACTGAGGCAATATAGTGAAGGGGTCTTGTTCATTTGTGTCTTTATTGCTCCCTGAGAACAGTGAATTTCTCTGTTCTGTTTAAGTAAAAATAAAACAAATATTTTAGCTGTTCTAAGGCAAGTCAGAATCAGTTACCAAGAAAATTAATCAAGTCATATCTCACAAAGAGGTTTCACTTACAATCTTAGTACACTAAGATAGCTATCAGTGCATTTTAAAACCCTGTCTAGTTAAGAATGCCAGAGTTCCCTTTTGAGAGAAATAACATCATACAATTCATCTCCCCCTCTTTTAGTAGTAAAATATCTCTGAAAACAAGAAAAGGAATGGGGGAAGAGGTAGCACTTTAATAACCTACCTTTAACTTACTTTAAGGGAAAATCACCACTATTGATAAATATCTCTCCATCTCTATGTCTCTCTCTCTCTTTCTGTCTCTCTGTCTCTCTCTTTGTCTATCTCTCTCACTCTCTCTCAATTTATGTGATTCAGCTGCAACAAAAAATTATCTTCTTCAATTGATAAATGCTCAAAGGATTATGAATAGGCAGTTTTCAGATGAAGTCAAAGCTGTCTATAGTCATATGAAAAAAATGTTCTAATTCACTATTGGTTAGAGAAATGTACATTAAAATCACTCTGAACCTCACATCTATCAGATTGGCTAATATGACAAAAAAGGAAAATCATAAATGTTGGGGGGGATGTGGGAAAAAACTGGAACACTAATACATTGTTTGTGGAGTTGTGAAGTGATCCAACCATTTTGGAGAGCAATTTGGAACTATGCCCAAAGGGCTATAAAACTATGCATACCCTTCGATCCAACAACAAAGTCTATAACCCAAAGAAAAAAATGGTCTATAACCCAAAAAAAAGGGGGGAAGGACCTATTTGTACAAAAATATTTATAGAAGTTCTTTTGTGGTGTCAAAGAATTGGAAATTGAGGGGATACCCATCAATTGGTGAATGGCTAAGTGAGCTGTGGTATATGATTGTGAAAGAATATTATTGTGCTATAAGAAATGAAAAGCAGGATGATTTCAGCAAAACCTGGAAAGCCTTACATGAAATTATGCAAAGTAAAATGTATAGAACCAGGAGAATGATGTGCATAGGAACAACAAGATAGTACAATAAAGAAATTGTGACTTATTTACCTATTCTCAACAATGTAATGATTCAAGACAATCAAAGGACTCATGATAAAACATGTTATCTGCATCCAGAGAAAGAACTGATACTGCCTGAATACAGAATGAAGCATGCTTTTTTTTCCACTTTTTTCTCATCTTTCTCCTTTTTATTCAAGTCTTCCTGTACAAAATGACTAATGTGTAAATGTCATACATGATTGCATATTTATAACCTATATCTGATTGCTTACCATTTCAGGGAGGAGGGAAAGAAGGAAGATGGAAGGGATAGAATTTGGAATTCAAAACTAAAAAAAATGATACCCCATGTGGAAAGAGAAGATGAGAAGAAAAGAGAGGAGTTGCCCAACTGCACCTGGCCAGTTGGATCCCCAGTGGGGCAACTCGGACTACTCACAGGTTGTGGTTTGTCCTTTGATCTCAAAGAGGATCATGACATCAGGAAAATGATACCATGACTGGCAAGTAAAATGCACTTGAGTGAGGGAGGGTTGTGTAAAGTCACCAGCCCCACTTTTTCCTCCAGAGTCATATGGGTCCAGTCACCAGATATAGATTGGGACAACTGGATATGGCACAGGATGCAGTGGGGGACCTCGACCTTTTTAAGCTCTTTCTAGTTCTCACTTTGACTGAGGCAATACCATTGAGTGATTATGGCTTTTTGAGAAATGAGTCAAGGAATGGCCTCTTTAATCAAAAGAAAAACAATATCATACTTGGAAAGGAAGACCCTCAGGGTTTCTGTCATAAGAGAAGCAATATTTACATTCACTCTGAGTCACCAGAGCCCAAAAAAAGGGCCATAGAAAGAGAAATTAATAATTAACTGGAAACTAAATAATCTAATCCGAAAGAATGAATGGGTACAACAACAAATCATAGAAACAATCAACAATTTCATCAGAGAGAATGACAATAATACCAGAATTTATGGATTGCAGGCAAAGCAGTTGCTGAGGAAATTTTTATATCTCTAAATTCTTCCATGAATAAAATAGACAAAGAGGAGATCAGTGAGTTAGGCATCAAACTAAAAAGCTAGGGAAAGAACAAATGAAAAAATCCCCAATTAAATATCAAATTAGAAATTCTGAAAATCAAAGGAAAGAGTAATAAAATTGAAAGTAAGAAAGCTATTGAACTAACAAATAAAACTAAGAGCTGGTTTTATAAAAAATAAAATAAAATAGATAAACTTTTGGTTAACGATTTAGAAAAAGAAAAAAGAAAACCAAATCACCAATATCAAAAAAGAAAGGGGTGAAATTCACCACCACTAAAGGGGAAATTAAAGCAATAATTAGGATCTATTTTACCAAACTGTATACCAGCAAATCTAAGTGAAATGAATGAATATTTACAAAATGTAAATTGCTGAGATTAACAGAACAGGAAACAAAATACTTAAATAACACCATTTTAGAAAAAGAAATTTAATAAAACACCAATGAAAACCTTACAAGTGAACTCTACCAAACATTTAAAGAACAATTAATTCCAATACTAAATAAATTATTTGGAAAAATAGGTGAAGGAGTCCTACTGGATTGCTGTTATGACACAAATATGGTGCTGATACCCAAGTAAGGAAGAGCCAAATGAAAGTTATAGTCCAATTTCTCTAATGAATATTGATGCAAAAGTTTTCAATAAAATATTAGCAAAAAAAAACATTATAGCAAAAATTTATCACCAGGATAATACACTATGACCACATGGGATTTATACAAGGAATGCAGGACTGGTTCAATATTAGGAAAAATATCACCATAATTGGCCATATCAACAACAAAACCAACAGAAATCATATGATTATCTCAATAGAGGCAGGAAAAAAGTATTACAGTAACCATTCCTATTAAAAATACTAGAGAACATAGGAATAAATGAAGTTTTCTGTAAAATGGTAAACAGCATCTATCTAAAACTATCAGCAAGCATTATATGTAATGGGCATAAGCTAGGAGCTTTCCCAATAAGACTGGGGTGAAAAAAGGATCCCCATTACCACTACTCTTATTTAATATTAGTGTATTGGGAATATTATTAGTATAATTCAATATTAGTGTACTGGGAATATTAGTGTAAGCAATAAGAGAAGAAAAAGAAATTGAAGGGATAAAAACAAGCAATGAGGAAATTAAACTATCACTCTTTGCAGATGATATGATATTCTTAGAGCAACTTAGAGAATAAACTTAAAAGTTACTTTATATAATTAACAACTTCAGCAGAGTTGAAGAATATAAAATAAACTCACATAAATCATCAACATTTTTATATTTTATCAACAAAGCCCAGCAGCAAGAGATAGAAAGAAAAATTTCATTCAAAATAACTGTAAAGAATATAAAATATTTGGGAATCTACCTGCTATTACAAACCCAGAAAATATATGAATACAAATACAAAACACCTTTCACACAAATAAAGTCAAATCTAAACAATTGGAAAAATATCAATTGCTCATGGGTAGGCCAAACGAATATAATATAAATGATAATTCTACCAAAATTAATTCACTTATTCCATACCATACCAATCAAATTATCAAGAAATCTCTTATAGAGCTAGAAAAAAATGTTAACAAAATTCATATGGAACAATAAAAGGTCAAGAATATCAAGGAAATTAATGGAAAAAATGCAAAGGAAGGTAGCCTAGCCTACCAGATCTAAAACTATATTATAAAACAGCAATCATCAAAACTATTTGATGCTGGCTAAGAAATAGTGTGGCAGATCAGTGGAATAGGTTAGGTACACAAGACACAGCAGCCAATGACTATAGTAATCTGTTATTTGATAAACCCAAAGACTCCAGCTTCTGGGATAAGAACTCTCTATCTGACAAAAACTGCTTGAAAACTGGAAAATGGGATGGCAGAAACTAGGCATAGACCAACATCTCACACCATATACCAAGATAGGTCAAAATGGGTACATAGTTTAGACATAAAGGTTTATACTATAAACAAATTAGGAAAGCAAAGAATAGCTATATCTGTCAGACCTACCATGTTTCCCCAATAATAAGACACTGTCTTATTAATTTTTTTGGACAGAAAAACACCAGAGGGCTTATTTTCAGGGGAGGGCTTATTTTAATGAACATTGACAGCAATTTTAATAAACAGGTAAATGTGAACAAAAAAATGTACCTTTATTCAATAAGCAAATCACTGGGGAAGAACAGGATGACACACTCACTGCTGCAGCTCTGATTGGATGCAGCTCGGAGCGCAGCGTACGTTTCACCGGGGCGGGGGGGGGGGGGGGACGGTGCATACAGAGGGTACCATAATGTAGCGTGTAATGCAGGGGATCACCTTCACTACAGTAGCAATCTCAATAGGGCTTATTTTCGGGGGAGGGCTTATTTTAGAGGAATCTTACACAGTAAGGGGAGGGCTTATTTTTGGGATAGGTCTTATTATCAGGGAAACACAGTATGTAGAAGGGAAAAATTTATGACCAAGCAAGAGATAGAGAACATTATAAAATGCAAAATTGATACTTTGATTACATTAAATTAAAAAGGTTTTGCACAAATAAAATCAACAATACCAAAATTAAAAGAAAAGCTGAAAGCTGGGAAACAATTTTTACAGCCAGTGTTTCTGATAATGGCCTCATTTCTCAAATATATAGAGAACTGAGTCAAATTTATAAGAATAATAAGAATACAAGTCATTCCCCAATTGATAAATGATCAAAGGATATGAATGGGCAGTTTTCATATGAAATTAAAGCTATCTAAAGTCATATGAAAAAATGCACTAAATCACTACTGATTAGAGAAATGCAAATTAAAACAATTCTGAGGTATCATCTCATACCTATCAGATTGGCTAATATGACAGAAAGGAAAATAAATGTGGGAAAATTGAGACACTAATGCACTGTTGGTGGAGTTGTGAACTGATCTAACGATTATGGAAAACAATTTGAAACTATTTCCAAAGGGCTATAAAATTGTGCATACCATTCAATCCACCAATACCACTATGAAGTCTGTATCCCAAAGAAATTATAAAAAAGAGAAAGGGACCCACTTGTACAAAAAATATTTAGAACAGCTCTTCTTATGGTGGCAAAGAATTGTAAATTGAAGGGAGATCCATCAGTTGAGGAATGGCTGAACAAGTTGTAGTATATGAATAGAATGGAATGCCATCATGCTATAAGAAATGATGGGCAAGCATATTTCAGAAAAACCTGGAAAGACATATGAACTGATGCTGAGTGAAGTGAGCAGAACATTGTACTCAGTAGCAGCCACATTGTACAATGATCAGCTATAATAGACTTAGCTCTCCTCAGCAATACAATGATCCAAGACAATTCCAAAAGACTCATGATGGAAAATGCTATCCACATCCAGAGAACTATGAAGTCTGCATTCAGATCAAAGCAAACTATTTTCTCTCTATTTTTATTCTTTGTTTTTTCTTTCTCATGGCTTTTCCCTTCTGTTCTGATTCTTCTTTCAGAACATGACTAATGTGGAAATATAACATGATTGTATATGTATAACCTATATCAGATTGCTTGCTGTCTTGGGTAGGGAGGATGGAAGGGAGGGAGAAAAATTTGGAACTCAAAATTTTATAAAATTGAATGTTCAAAACTGTTTTTAACGTATTTGGAAATAACAAAATACTATTAAGTGGGGGAAAATAAAAAAAATTCTGAGAAGGGGAAATTTTTAATTGTTTTAACATGTCATTAGGGGAAAATAAAATATACTAAGAAAGAAAGAAAGAAAATTATTAAGTACAGGGAATGGCCTCTTAAGTCAAGTCCCTACTCAGATACCAAACCAAGAAATCTGAGCTCATAAACCCCACATGCTCCATTACCATTGACAGTCTGAATGACAGCTCTCCTCTGACATTAACTTGTTCTTTTTCCCTGACATAATCATTAAAAAGCAAAGGCTAAAAAACCTTTACCTCCCCCAGGGCAGGATAGAAGAATGAAACACAGACATCATCAGAACCTTTCTTTCTAGACTGATTATATCCCCAGGGAAAGACATCTAATCTCTTCTGAAAGCTGCAACTTATCCCAACTTTTTCCTTTGCATGGGGTAAACAAAATCATCCCTACTTGAAGTTCTATCATATTCACTAAGGCTGTCATACAAAGAGAAGGCTATCATACATAGGAAAAGCATACAGGTGAAAGCCCAGATGGAAGGGATAATAGCCCTCTACTGGGAATGGAGCTCTGGATTCTTGTTCTGGTTCTGTTCATCATTAGTACCTCATCTATAAATGTAGTGGGGAGGGAGGGTCATAGAAACACAAATTTTAATCTGGAAAGGACCTCAAAATGAAGATAACTCAATCCCTTCATTTTGCATATGAGGAAACTGAGACTTGCATTGCTTTCTTCACAGTCCTGCTTTGGAATCAAATAAGATGATGCATACAAAGTCCCTTTTTAACCATAAAGCTCTATATGCCTATCAAGCCAAGTCAGCAAGTATTTATTTAGCACTTCCTGTGTGACAGGCACTGTGTTAAGACATAGAGATACAAAGAAAGGCAAAAGAAACTTCTTACCCTCAAGGAACTTATAGTCTAATGGGGAGACAACATTCTAACAACTATGCACATGCAAGATACAGACAGAGCAAATCAGAGATAATATTAGACTGAACACCCTAGAATTAAGGAGGGTAGGAAATGGCTCCTTGCAGAAGGGGGGATGTTAGCTGAGACTTGAAGGAAACCAGGGAAGCGAGGAGGCAGAAATAAGAAGGAAGAGAGTTCCATAATTGCTGTTGTTATTGTTATGTGATAAAAGGTAGCTAAAGCAATTGCTTCTACTGCAACTGTTCACATCAAGGCACAACTGTTGAATGCCCCCAACCACTGATTTTTCAGATCTAGTCATTCTCAGCCCAATAAGATGTTTATTCCTTAACCATGTCCCACCTACCTTTTGCCTTTCCCCATCTCTGGAGCCCCCAATATCTGGAATCTTCCATTTTAGGCTGTAAACTTCCAGTTATCTAACTGATTGGTGTCTCCCTGCCTAATCAGACCTATCATATCAGGATTCCTCCCTTCCCTATATGATTCCTGAGCTGTTCGGTTACTAGAGTTTCCATGACTCTAGACATTTCTGAACTGCTCTGAAGCATGGACCCAGGAATCCTGATGATTCTTTGGTATAACCATATACCAAGTCATTAGAGCAGCCACAAGGCCATCATGAAGTCCTAAAGGCCATGATGCCCCAGGCTACCAGGTGACATCCTGATTGTTTCCTTTACCAGTTAGCCCCAAATCTGTAAGGGATGTGTCAGCATTCAAGTGTGAGGAGGTTGGTGGGCTGTCCTTGTATGTTTTCCTATTTTTGATTGTCTCTGGGTAAGCCATGTTAAATCATATTGTTTCCATGTCAAGCCTTCTCTGAGACATGCAAAGTTAAAGTCTATTGTTTTCAGCGTTTTCCTCTCTGAATCCTCTTTAGCCCTAACAATAGACACTGACCATTCATGTTATCATGATTTCCATTTTACAGATGAGGAAATTGTGTCTCCAAGAGGCTCAATGGCTTGTCTGAAGTCACAAATCTAATTAGTACTGGAGTTCTCTCTATATTACTTTACCAAAACAGTGCCTGACCTCAAGAATTGTTATAGACTGAGGTACACAAAACTGATACCAAAATAGGCCCTGACATAGAACATATATCTAGAAAAGATAAAACTTTGAACCCAAACCTGAATGGACAGGATGCTTGAATGGATCTGAAGATTATTTTCTGTGCTTTCCAATAAATTCTCCATCAAGGACTATAATGTTAATGGGATTTAAAATCTTCCCTGCCCATTAATAGGCCTCATGTGGTGCCCAATAAGGGAAGCTTGCTTAGGGAAGGCTTGCTTATAGGAAGGCTTGCTTATAGGAAGGCTTTCCCACCTTTTGCTGATTTCTAATTAGGTACTGAGTCACTAGGGTTGTGATGCCTTGTGGCTCTGAGAAGTGTATATATATATTTATGTATGTATACTCTAAGTCAGTATTTTGCTTTGAGGATTTGCTTATGAGAAGGATCTTGTGATTCCCTGGTCGAGATTCTGAGTGGCCCTATGTTCAGAGCTCCTCGGCTGCTCATATGTAAAGTCTCTCTCAATCCAGGGATATATGTAAAGTGTATAGTGGATTCAGGCAGTTAGAATCCTGTCTGTTGGTTTTTATTTTCTGTTTGTATTTTCTTTGAAGTTCGGGCTGTTGACTTTTCCCCTGAACTAGTGAATGTAATTTAAAAAGATTATTGAGGGGGGGTGGGGGGCAGCTAGGTGGTACAGTGAGTAAAGCACCGGCCCTGGAGTCAGGAGGACCCAAGTTCGGTTCCAGTCTCAGACACTTAGCACCCACACAAAAAAACTAGCCTTGTAACCTTGGGCAAGTTACTTAACCCCAATTGCCCTCCAAAAGGCAAAAAAAAAAAGATTGTTGACCCCTTAAACAGCTATCTTTCCTAGTAAAGCAGATCTAAGAACCTGTGCTAGCAGCCAACCTGGGTATGCCAGTGTGGTTGCCACTACAAGAATCTACCCACTATATTGGATATTTTTCTCTAGGCCAAATGACATTCCTTAGGTTCCATCCCAGTGAATTACTTGACCATCTGTCATCCCTTTCTCTTGGTACATGACAAGTCCACTTCTTTTTCCAATCATACACTTTCAGGATATTTTTGTTCCACTTCTTATGCAGACATTATTGGTCTCCCCATTGTTTTGTGGCCTGCTCATAATTTTGATTCTTCAGTGACTGAGATGTTATATGATTCATTACCATATAGTATCATTGGGATAATACTGCATTTGAAATATGGGTTTAAATGGAAATCAGAGAACATATGCTGATTTTGAAGACAGAATACCAAGTTTGGTTCTGAATGGGCAGATTCAAAATATTTGTGTGTTCAAATGAGAGGAATTTCAATGTTTTTCTTTTGAGTTAATTTACAGGTTAAATAATGCTTCAATAGATCTGAGGTCTCATGATATGAGCATTCCTTTTTCTATTGCATATGGTGATCCCATATGGTGACACCTTAATATACTATTCAAGCCCTCCCAAAACCCTTCTGTCAAAGAACCACCCAGGACCTCTACTTGAAAATTATTTGATCATTGATTGTTTCCATCATATCATTTTAAAAATATATTCTAGAATTTTGAAGTCTAGTTTACTAGTCTACAGATTTTATATTCTACTGTCTTCATGCATTTTGATAATCAGGACAACATTTGCTTTTCTCCAGTCCTTCAACTCCTATCTTCTCCAATATCTTTCAAAAATAATTTACTTTGACTCAATAAGCACATTTTCCAGTTCTTTCATTTTTGGGGTAGTATTTGTCTGGACCTCATGAGGTCCAGAACTGAACTCATAAGACTTACCCAGAATATTAAAGTCATACAGACTACACAGGAAATCTAAAGTAATCTGTACAATATCATTTAAATGTGTTTAGCATAGTTCACCATGATAATGGCTAACATTTATCAATTATAGATCTACAGAATGGGCACTTTTTTTAGATGTTTCCTTGAAGCCAGACTATGCCATGTTCAGGTGGTAGTAGAACAACTCACCAACCAACAGGCATTTATTAAGCACCTACGATCTGCCAGGCAGTGTACCAGGCACTGCAGATGCAAAGAAAAAGAAACAGTTCCTGCCCTCAGTGAGCTTTTATTCTAACAGGGGGAAGTAACTATGCACACACACACATGCATATCCATATATATGTATGTATGAAATATGAACAAAACACATGCAAGATAATGCTGAAGGGGAAGGCACTAGCAGCCAGTCATAGATACCAAAATCACAGAGTTCAGACTAGAAGACAGAATAATGTCTGAAACCTAGACTTTTAACCATAAACTTTATAGATCACAATTACAAAAAAAATTAAAATAGATGAACACAATTAACATTAATAATATACTATTTAAATTTATTTTTAAGACATTGAAAATAATGAAACGTGTTATGTTCAATTCAGAGACTTTCTCATTAATATTTCCCTAGAGTTATTATGAATCCTGGTTCATAGGCAAAAGTACCTCTTGTCATTTGTCACCAACCTTCAGCATCAAAACACATTTGAGTTATTTGTTCCAAAGTAACTGATTACTTTAATTGATTTAAGGAGATGATTTTCACTGTTTCCACACTAAACAAAAGAAAGACCCTCTTTCATACCTTCTAGTTACATAGGTCTGCCCCATTCCCTCTGCTTCTGTATCATCCTTTCCTCATGGTGAAGGACAAAAGCAAGGGAAAATATCATAAAGAATATGTCTATGCTGACAGTATAAAAGCCAAAAGACTAGATATCCTTCCACTTGAATACTTCTCAAGCACGTTCCTTTTCTTTTATTTTTAAGAAGTCCCTAAAGCTTTCTCTGACTCCTGATTTCCACCTTATATACAATGATTTTCTAGTCTTTATCTGAGGTTGTCCCTAGCAACTGCCTGCAATGGACTCAGCTCACCACTATCTTTGATGAAAACCCTTCCAGAATCTGTTTTCTGAAATAGCTTGAATCCCTTACATAAAACATAACTTTTGAATAGAATATTTTAAAGGTTTCTGAACAGAGATTTAAATTTATTTCATAAAACTGGTCCATTATTTCAAAGGCAGAATGATATTACGAAAAGATGATTGGGTTTGGAACCTGAAAACCTGGATTTCAGACTTAGTTCTGACCTTTTCTTTGTGTGTGAATATGGAAAGGTCATTTTACCTCTCTGAGCATCAGTCTTCTCCTATGTATAATGGAGAAAAAATATTTGCCTTACTAACCTCAATGGATTATTGGAAAGAACTTGTAACATATGATAGACATGCAAATTTATTATTATTACTATCATCATTAGCACTAATCAGGTAAAGAATATGCTTTGCTTTCACTCTCTATTCATTTGCATATGGGTAAAGCATTTTCTTTGAGTCATTATTTTTCATTAATATCTAGTCTTTCAGCTATCATTCTCCCTGGTAGTTGAGGAAGGAGTACACTTTGAATATAAATCCGAGAAGTAGAGTTCTGGGCAGACTTTGGAAACCTGTACTGAGGAGGGACCAAGACTGAAGCGGGCTAATGAAGCTTTTTCCATTCTGTCCCACTGTATGCAACTATATGAAACCATTCATTTATTCAATTAGCATTTAATTAATTAATAATTATGAATACCTACTGTGTTCCCAGTACCAAACTAAGTCCACAGTGAACTTTGCTTCTTTTGATGTAAGGTGGCTATTCCCCATTCATGGGGTCAATTCACTCCATCTTATTTATGAGACATGTTGGTTTGGGGATAGCATTGATTCAACATTCACATTTCAATAATTCACAATTCTATGAGTGTGACTACTTCTTTTGCAGATACACATTACAATGCTAGTCCCTCCAAATCTTAAATGGTTTCAGGAGTTGCTATTTCAAAAGAATTAGGCTTCTGGTGGCCTACCCACAGGTGATCAGCCTTTCCAAAATTTCTGTGCTGATCCTACAGTCAATCTACAGACCCATATTCAAAATATTTCTGGTTTAGAGAAAACACAGAAAACCTAATCTTTACAGACATAGCTTTCAAAAATTCAGAATCAACTTCATGCCAAGATATAGCATCTGTGTAGGATTAAAAGAGAGAATTCAATATTTAGATGACAGATGCTTTAGAAGCACCTACCATGTTTTAGGAGACACAGATCTAAAGATAATTAAGAAAAGGTCCCTACCCTCAAGGAACTCTGAATCTAGTGGGTCATATAGCTACAACTATCAACTCTTGTGGGGGAGTGAGGAATAGAGGGGGGAAAGAACTTTAGGAATTGGAGTTTGGGTCCAAAAGAAAAATTAATGACATTCACAACCATATGAAAGATTGCTCAAAATCACAAACAACAGGAGAAATTCAAATTAAAACATCTCTGTTCTACTTCATGCTCAGCAAACTAGCAAAGATGACAAAGGGTTGGAATAATTGATGTTGGAGGATCTGTGGAAAGACAGGAACATTAGTTAGTAGATTGTTGTTGAAAATCTCAATTAAGCCAACCATTCTGGAAAACAATTTGGAATTATGTTAAGAAAGTGACTGAAATGCCTATAATCTTTGACCCACTGCTAGGCACATAATTCCAAGGAGGTCAAAGATAGAAAGAAAAAAACTAAATCCCACATGCCCAAAATATTTATAGCAGCACTTTTTGTAGTCACGAAGCCTGGAAACAGAATAGATGACCACTGTTTGGGAAACTACTAAACAAATTATTGTATATTACTATGCATAAAAAATAAACATTAAGAATTCAAATACAAAAGAATATAAACCATGGGAAGGGATGTCAAGCGATTAAAAAGTAAAGAAAGACAAACCACTAAAACAATATACACAGTGATACTGTGGTGAATGGAAAGAACCAAAACCACAAACTTATAGCCATTTGTAATCTCAATGCCCATTTTTTTGTTAAAGAAGATTTCTTTTTCCCAGACAGGGTTACTTTCAGATCATAGTGTAGCAAGAACAATGTCTCTCATTGGCAGATGGGCTGCCTAGACAAAAGGAACCAAAGCTGTCTTCTCTCCTTTTTGCTAGGTATTTCAAGAAGTAACTCAGAAAAATGTGAACATCCTGGCCCAGATGCCCTAGAGAAAGACAGGAACTGGAACAATAATCAAAAAAGCTAAATTCTGTGTAATGAAAATGATCATGCTTGGGCCCCAGGGAAGAGATGAAAAAATACATCTGCCTTCCCTCATTGGAGAAGTGGGACACTATGATTACAGAACACTGCATATAATGTTTGGTTAAGTCAATGTGTTGGTTAGTTTTGCTTAACCACTTTTATGTGTATATGTATATTTGTTATGTGGGATGGCTTTCTAGGAAGGGGTGAAGGCAGAAATACATGTAGATATACAGAGGACATAAAAGCAATAAATACCAAAATATTTTTTAAAATATTAGAGATTGGAGATCTTGGACAGGGCATAGGAGTAAAAAGTGGAAATGGGAGAAACGATAATGGTAAATGAAGAGCAAAGAAAAATGTGTCGAAAAATGTATCCAAAGGAAAAAGGAAGAGTGGTCCTAGAGAACCCCAAAACCCCATGCGGCGTGGTCCCAGAGAACCCCAAAACCCCATGCGGCATGGTCCCAGAGAACCCCAAAACCCCATGCGGCGTGGTCCTGGAGAACCCCAAAACTCCATGCGGCGTGGTCCCGGAGAGCCCCAAACCAAAATTTCCTGGAATTTCACCACTGGCCACTTTCCACTACTACAATCCAGTTCAAACACTGTCTCACTGAAGCTCTCTGAATTCTTGAATTCTTAGAAGTGATCTCCCTTTCTAGCAGACATCTCTGAAAAAAGAAAAGAAACTTCCCTGACTCAGTCCCTTTCCCTCTTCTCGAAGCCCCTCCTGTCTGCCTGAAGAAATCCCTGGTCCCCACCTTCAAGATTTTTCTTGGTTTGCCTCTGGTTAGTCCTCTCTAACGTTCGTGGGCGCGCGCGCGCACACACACACACACACACACACACACACACACACACACACACACACCCTTAAGACCTTCAACTAGCATCAACTGCTCTCTGATTTCAAGGTTTAACAAAATTCTTTTTTTCTTTCTCTCTCTTTTCACCCTTGCTTCTCATATTCAGAACCTCCACAATCTGTCTTTACAACCATTTGCATTCTCAAATCTCATCACTTCATTTAATGAAACTTCTGCTTCCCAGACAGTGTTACTCTCAGATCAGAGTAAATTAGGAACTATAAATCTCTCATTGACAGTTGGGCTACTAAGGCAGAAGGAGCCAATGCTGTCTCCTCTTCTTTTTCTAGGTTTTTTTATAAAGTGACTCAGAACAATTTGACTCAACTATCCTGGGGGAAGTTAGGAACAAGAAGTCAGTCAGTCAATAAATATTTATTAAGCAACTACTATGTACTAGGCACTATACTAAATGCTGAGAATACAAACAGGAAAAAGACAAGGCCTGTTCTCAAGGAGTTTACAATCTAATGAAGGTAGACAACCTGCAAAAGGAAGGTGAAAAGCAAGATGGAAGGTACCTGGCAGGATCCACAGGAGTACCACTGGGTGGGAAATAAAGAGATGTCAAGTTTTGGTACCCTCCTTAATTGGAGGTTTTGGGAGGAGTTCACTCTTCCACCCTCCAAGCAGAGGAGCCCCAGGGGCAGAGTTTACTGATGAGATATGAATTCTAAGGTTGATGTGATCTTTCAGGATGAAGAGGTTCCTGGGGAAAAAACAGGAGTATAGAAAGATAATTTTTAAAATAATAGCATATTCCCTCAGTCCCTGGACCCAGAAGAAAGTGCTTCTGGGAGTAGAAGACACACTGCTCAATTTTTGAAGAAGAGAGGAGATAAATGCTTAGTACATCATTACAAGCTTTTAAAAAGCAGAGGACAGAGACCTGAATACAATGTATAAACAGAGTGTTCTTGTAACCACAACTCCCCGTAGGTCTTTCATGTATAAGGCTTGGAACTGTAAGGAGAGGATCCAAATGATGAAGGCAAAGTTTTCAGCTTGTAGCAGCCCCAGAGACTCTTTTCATGTGGGACAGTTGTCACAGAGCTATTCCCCTGGGAAAATGAACAAGCAACATCTGCTGGAGGTTGAAGGGAAAAGCAGAGTTATGGATGACATGTTCCAGCATCTAAATGATCATCTTTAGGAAGCTGAGGAAAGTTTCAGAGAGTGGAAGAACTTCAAAGTAAAAGAAGCCAGCAATGGAGTGAGAACTTCCTGAGAACTGAAAAAAGCTTCAGGAAAGAAAGTTGAAGGAAGTTGGGGAATGCAAGACAATGATCAGTACTAGATGAGAAATGTTTCAAGGAGGAGAGCTATGAAGGACAATGACTGGGAATAGCAACCAGGAATGCTTGCTGAGAGCAAAGGGAGGGGACATGCAATGATACTCAGACTGACAGAGGGACTGAAATTAGGCACCAAATACACACTACCCCTTTCTGAAGCCCCAATGTAGGCAATATGGTAAATCATTAAGACTGCACAAGTCCCTGGAGCAAGGGTTGCTCACTGATGTACATTATTATTTCTGGGTCCATTAATTCAGGGGTTTTTAATGTCTTTGTATTATGGACGCCTTTGGCAGTTTGGCAAAGCCTATAGACCCATTTTAAAATAATGTTTTTAAATGTACAAAATAACTAAAGAAACCAATTATGTTGAAACCCAGATATTACAATTTTTTTAAAAGTGGGGAAAGTTCATGGATTCCAAGCTACAAATCCTTGTATTAACTTTCAGAGACAATTATTTGATTTTTTTTTAGCCTTGTGATCCTCTCTGCCTATAAAGAGTATTGATGTCCACTCTTGGAAGAAGTTCCGAGATCATCTTATTAAAGGAAAAAAAGCTAGAAAAGTGAGGAGTCACCCAAAGTGTACTACTAAGGCCCTTCATGGTAAGAGGGGACCTCTGACAACAGAGTCATAGATTGGAAAAGATTTCAGAAGTCATCTAGTTCAACTCCTAATCAAATCAGGTATCCCATCAAAAACATTCCCAACATTTGACCATTGACTTCTGCATGAAGACTTAAAACTGTCTATTGCATTGTTTTTGAGAGTCATGATCCGTAGGAAGGTATTCTTTATGTTTAATCAAAACCTGTCTCCCCATGATTTCCATCTACTGATCTTAGTTCTATTTGCTGGTACCAAAGAAAACAAACTTAATCTTCCTGCCACATGAAAACACTTCAAATATTTTGAGACTTCTTTTCCCACTCCACCTAAATTGATTCCCTTCTTTAGGCTAAACACATCTAATCCCAATGCTCTCCTTCCTCTGTTCTGACTTTAAATTCCAAATAAAATCCCACTTTCTATAGGAAATGTTCCTCAAACCTCTTAATTCTAGTGCCTTCCCTCTGTTAATTAATACCTATATACCCTGTACGTAGCTTGCTTTGTATATTTTGTTTTCATGCTCTCTTCCCCATTAGATTGTCAGCTCCCTGAGAGCAGGGACTATCTTTTGCCTCTTTTTTTGTATCCCCAGTTCTTAGTGTCAGACCTGGCACACTGTAGGTACTTAATGTTTATTGATTAATAGTTTTTAAAGGAATAGTTTTAGGGGCATCTAGGTGGTGCAGTGAATAGAGCACCGGCCCTGGAGTCAGGAGGACCTGAGTTCAAATTGGCCTCAGACACTTGACACACTTACTGTGTGACCTGGGAAGTCATTTAACCCCAATTGCTCTGCCCTCCCCCCTCCAAAAAAAAAGAAAAAGGTGAAAAAAAATAAAGGAATAGTTTTAGACTCACTATCTTGGTTGCCCCTTTGTGGCCCCAGTTTTCCAGTGACTCTTCTAAACTGTGGCGCCAATAAATGGCTACTAGATTCCAGACGTGTTGTGACCATCTCAGAGTACACCAGGATGATCCCCTCCTTTATTCT
The DNA here is from genome assembly GCF_028583685.1 of Petaurus breviceps papuanus. Taxonomy (NCBI): domain Eukaryota; kingdom Metazoa; phylum Chordata; class Mammalia; order Diprotodontia; family Petauridae; genus Petaurus; species Petaurus breviceps. The sequence continues at coordinate 4,663,809 of NW_027187281.1, read as the reverse complement.
GGTTACTAGATTTCTATTAGTAAAGCCTATGAGGTAGTGTCAGTTTTTGTTTTTGTTTTACTATCAATCACACGGTTCCTCACATTGACTTTATAATTCACTAAAAACTCTCAATCCTTTTTATACAACTTGTTTTCTAGCTGTAGCTCCCACATCCTCTATTGGACCCCAAGTGCAGGTGTTGGCATTTATTCCTGTTAGATTTCACTTTGTTTTATTTATCTCACCCATTCCAGCTTGGGATCTTTTTAGATTAATTTGTCATTCAAAATATTAGCTGTCTCTCCTGGTTTGTGCCATTCATGCTAAGAACAAAAACAAAAACACTTGAAGGATCAAAATTTTAAGTTATTTTAATGATGTTGAGCAAAACAACAAGAAAAGCAAAGACATGAGACACTCTCTTAGAGGCCTCTTTCCAGGATGACTTTAAACAGAGTACCAGATGAGGAGTCAGGAAGCCTGTATTGTAATACTACCCTTGACACTTACTAGCTCTGTGACCCTGGACAAGTCCAACTACTCTGAGCCTCTATTTTCTTCTCAGAAAAAAAAACATATAATAATAGCATCTACTTCATAAAATGATTGTGAAGATCAGACGAGACATGGGTAAAGAGCTGTTCAAAATTTAAACTGATAGCTAGATAAATTAACTATCATTAAAGCTTACTCATCACCACTCTTTGAGTCCAATCAATTAGCTCCAAATTCATCTAAAAATTTACTTGCTATCATCCTATCTACATTTCTCCATTTGTCTCAAAGGATATTGTGGGAGTGTTGGTCAAATATGTCCTTCAAATTCAGATCTAATACATCCACAGTAGTCAGTAAAGGAAGAGAGTTTGATCTGATGTGACTCAATCTTGACACACTTATGTTGGCTCATGACAATGACCACTTTCCCTTCTAGGTTCTCAAAGCCTTCTCCTTAATAATTAGTTCTAGAGCAGAAATATGTGAAGAAGACTGAAATATACATTAGAAAGACAGGGCTTTACCACAAAGAGGAAGTAAGATTTTTACATGGGAATTATAGGAACAACTAGAAATGAATGGTTTAGCTTAGAAGACAAGAATGTTCCTTTTTCCCTATTTAGTATTTTTCAAATAGCCCCAGTTTCAAGATATTCTGGTTGTAAAGGGAATGAAGTCTAGAAGAGAGAGAGGTTTAGACTGGAATGATATCCCAATTGTATCATGAAGCCAGGAGGATAATTCTAATGGTGTAATGAGTCAATAATAGAATTAGCTAAGTGGTAAAGTGGATAGAAATGCCAGGCCTGGAGTCCAGAAGACTCATCTTCCTGAATTCAAATCTGGCCTCAGACACTCAGTAGCTGTGTGACCCCAGGCAAGTCACTTAACCTTGTTTACCTCAGTTTCCTCAAAATGAGCAGAAGAAGGAAATGGAAAGCCACTCCAGTGTCTCTGCCAAGAAAACCCCAAATAGGGTCACAAAGAGTCAGAAACGATTAAAAAATGACTTAACAACAACTAACATTATTATACTTCCCAAAGAGAGATGACCATAACCCTTGGTGAGGTATGAGTACAGTTATAGGTTTCAGGAAAGAGAAAATAGCCAGAAGGATTCCATAGAAAGAGATGATCCAGGTCTAGATTTGAGGAGGAATTACCAATCTAGCTGAAGAGGTAAGTGTTTTGAAAATATCCTGTAAAGAAAGATGCTCTCCCTTTTTGTAATAGCAAGGAAATGGAAACAAAGTAGACACCCCTTGATTGAGGAATATGTGTAAACATTGTAGAATATAAACATAGTAAAATATTAGTGTGAAATAAATGAATATAGAGAAGCATGGGAGGCCTTACATGAACTCATGCAGAGTAAAGTAAGCAGAACTGGGGAAACAATTTGTACAATGATTATAACAATTTAAATCAAAACAACATCAACAAGAAGATGATTAGAACTTAATGGTTCAAATTTATAATAACCAAGCTTGGTCCCAAAGAGAAAAATATGATAAGGCACCTCCCCTCCTACATCTTTGCAGAGATGGTTATGGGCCTGTAATGCTGCACATAATATATTTTTCAATGTTGGTTAGTTTTGCTAAAAGGTTTTTCCCCTGTTATTTATTTCTTGTTCTAAGAGATGACTGTAGAAGAAAGGGAAGAGAGAAATTCATTGAAGAAATGACTGCAATCCAAAAACAAAATATATTAATAAAATGTACTTTAAAATGTACATGCTGAGAGAGAGAAATTATTAAAAAGTGACTAATTTAGTCCACTAGAAAGCACCCACAAGAATAGCTGCAAATAAAGAGAAATGAAAGCTTTTATATAGTATTCATGTAATCTAGTCCATAACCCTATTCCATGATAGGAAGAGAAAATGGGCTAGTACGTGGTGATAAATAATTATATGTGGAATAAATTAATAAATGGATGAATGAATGAAGCATTTATTGAGTGCTTACTACATGCAAAGCACTGTGCTAAGTGCCATGGATATAAATAGAAATGTAAGAAGAGTTCTCAAGGAATTTATATTCTAATGGGGGAGACAATGCCTATGGAAGGTTTCAGCTGCAAGTCAGGTGGACAGGTCCTATGACCCATATGACAGCAGATGGCAATGCCTCACTTTTAGTGTGGTTTCCTTTGATAAAATTATATCAGTTTCTGATGCTGAATCACTTGACAATGCCTAGAACTTTGGTGACACGAAATTTCTTTCTCAGTCTTCAAGAGATAGGATTGCAAGACTGTTACTGCGGGAGCAGGGGACAGGCTACATCTCCTCACGGATTGCTTCCCAAGATGATGTGCTCTGGACTTTGAGCATTGCCATTCCCAAGACTTCTGAATTCAGGGATCTGGCTCATCTCCTTCAGGGTCTGAGGGGAAATGTTGGTCAAGGTAGTGGTAGGCATTTAAATTACATAGCACATGCTGCCTCCTGTCTCTTCCCCAGATTGCCTTACTACTTCATCTAGTCTGGTTTACCTGTCCTATGGGTTCCACTTGATTGGACGTTGGTGGGGATGACTGACTCCTTTTCCATAGGAGTTGCCTGTCCAGATGATAGCTATGAATGGTAGGCTAGCAGCATGATCAGTGTTCTGGGGATTGGTGGTAATGCTACCATTCCCAGGGCTATTCAACCCATCTGCCTTTTTGTAGCAAACAGTTAGTAGTTGTTGCTAATGGTGTTGAGAAAGGAAGGACCCCTCTCCACAGTAATTCTTTCCCTTGATGTTGGGTAAATGAGTTGGACTAGAAGCAGGTCTGATGGTTTGGTAGAATACTGCTATTCCCAGGATTCTAGGGTTCAGGATCCCTGGATTGTCTCCATCACAGTCTGAAGGAAGATGTCAGTCAAGATGGTGGTACTGATGGTGGTGATTGTGGTAGTGGTGGTGATGGTGGTGGTGGTGATAGTTTGACTCACTTGGCACATATTGCCTCCTGTCTCTCCCCTAGAGTACTCTACCAGTCCCCTACTGATGTTGGGAATGGGCAAGAAGGGCTTCCTTCATCTTGAGTAGACGCCCTGTGGCAAACTTTTGGGAAGTTATGGACAAAAGTCCCAAAGAATCACAGATCAATATTAGTATTTTGAGCATTGAGTTAAGGTTTTTAAAGCAATTTTCTCAAAATTTTGTGAGACATATAGCTCAAGTATTAGTACTTCCACTTTACAGGTGGGAACTAACACTGAGACATTAAGTGACTTGCCCATACTAATATAGCTAGAAGGCACACATTTATATCACACTTTAAAATTAGCGAGTTTTTTATATACATTAATCCTCATAACAACTCTGATGATTTGATCATTTCTATTTTCCAGATGAAGAAACTTCACTTAATAAGAGTTAAGTCATTTGACTGGTAATTTCCTAAGGCAGGATTTGAACCCAATTCTATTGTCTTTCATAGCAGTGCATAACATGAACTCACATTAGCCTTTCATACAAAATATGAAAATTATTAAAATGTTATGATTGGGTGGCACAGTGAATAGAGCACCAGCCTTGGAGTCAGGAGGACCTGAATTCAAATCCGGACTCAGACACTTAACTAGCTGTGTGACCTTCAGCAAGTTGCTTAACCCCAATTGCTCTCCAAAAAGCAAAAAAAAAAAATGTTATGATTGGAAAGAAAAGGTTAAAATTAATGGAAATTTGCTCTGTCATTAATGCTTTGAAATGAACAGCATAGCTATAAATCTCCCTTTTGTGATGATGTGAAATTCTGTGCTAACTGTAATGAGTTCAGTTGGAGTTAAGCAGCAGGGGGTTGGGGGAGGGAGGGATGACAGGAGGTGGAAAGACTAGGGTTTTTGTTTGGGGTTTTTTTTTTGCTTTTATTGTTTTGTTTTTGTTTGGAAGATGAGATTCCATTCTGCCCTTCAAAGATGTATTGGAATATCTGACAATTCATGATAAGCTAAGTCAGTTCAAGGGTAAATACCAGACGAATATGGATAGAAGGAAGGGGTATCAGATACAGAGAGCATATAATTTATTACCTTTATGTCTTCCAGCACATCACAACTCAGACTCAATGTGGTGTAGGGGAAAGAGAGCTTAACTTAAGTCAGGAGTCCTAGGATCAAATCTGACTTCCTATGGGATATATTCAGGGGTACAATTATAGAAGTTTAACTAAAAAACGTAAAAAAAAATACATACATTACACTTTCGTATTTCATCTGTGCTGTTAACATTTTTTTAATTCCTTAACTAAGTTTAGACAATCAAAAACACAGTAAATCAAGTTCTGCTTTGTAGCATTTGCCAATTTCCGAGGCTCTCATGAACTGGTTCAAGCTGACTCCAACCCACCCTTGGGTATATTCTAGGCTCTGTCCTGGGCCCTCTTCTCTACAGTCTCTCTTTTGGTGAACTCACCAACCTCTATTGATTTAATATTGTCTACAAATGGGTGGCTACAAAATTTATGTATTAATCCCTCATCTCTCTCCTGTGCTGCAATCCTACATTAGCAACAAGCTGTTGGACATCTCAATATCATATAAGCATATCAAATCTAACTTGTTGAAAATGGAACTGTTATTTTTACCCCAAACCCACCCCTCTTCTGAACTTCTGTTGAGGATACCATCATCCTTTTAGTTAACCAGGATTACAATTTCACAGACTTCCTTGATATTTCACTTTGCCTCACTTCCCTATCAAATCCTTTGCCAAGTTTCGTCAGGTCTATCATACATCTCTCTTATCTATATCTGTCCCTTTCTCTTTCTTCAAGTGGCCACTACCTCACCCACCTTCACCCTCTCTGTCATTGCCTGTCACCTCGATAGGCTCCTAATTGAGCTCCCTGATTCCAATCCCACCCCCAATCCATCTTCAATATAGCTGCCGAATTGATATTCCTAAAGCACAGATCAAAGCATGCCACTCACCTGCTTGAGAAATTTTAGTCACTCCTTTTTAGCTCAAAGAAAAAATGTGTGTTTTCTTGTCTGGGATTTAAAATCTTTTGCAGGGGTGGCTAGGTAGCACGGTGAATAGAGCACCAGCCCTGGAGTCAAGAGGACCTTGAGTTCAAATCCAGCCTCAGACACTTAACACAAAAACTAGCCATGCAAACTTGGGCAAGTCACTTAACCCCAATTGCCCTCCAAAAAGCAAAAATAAATAAATAAAATGAAATCTTTTGTAATATGACTTCAATTTATCTTTCCTAACCACTTTCATATGATGTAACCTCATCCACTCAAAGTTCCAGTCAAATTGGCCTATCTACTGCTCCCTGTACAAAATATTCCATCTCTTGCCTCTGTGTTTTTCCAGGTTACAAGTCTAGAATGTTCTCCCTCCTCACTTCCATATCTTGAAATCCCTAGCTCATTTCAAGTTTTTGCTCAAGTCCCACCTCTTACACATAGCTAAATCAAGCATTTATTAAGCAATTACTATGTACTGTGGGTTATAAGGTGTGTTCAGGAAAGACTGGTATGAGGGCTGATGAGCCTTTGTCAGGGCTGCTTTCCACCTGTGATGTCCACCTGATTCACCCAACTCTCACCTGTGGCTCTAAGATGCTGTAACATGCACAGCAGCCACACTCCAGTAAACTACCTCAGCAAACAGGCTAAACCAGGTTTAGGACAACCAAGGGGTCTCAAACCCTTTGGTGTTCAAAAATTTTAGCTATAGAAATGTATAAAGACCATGAAATACAAAATATTAAGGAATTACCCATAGTAACCAAATCCCAAATGTTTTTATGTATTAAAGAAATTATGTTCATTCAGATCTCAGCTCCCTTCCTAGCTTCTAAGGTTCATGAAAGCAGGAACTCTGTCCTGTTTGATTTTATATTATCTGTATAGACCAATACAATGTCCTCTCCTTAATAAATGTTTCTTGATTGGAATTGGATCACAATACATGGCACATGGGTTGACAGATCAATTGTTAAAGGGATATTGACTCACAGGTAGAACTGGGGACAGCTGTCAGCACATGGCATTATCCCTTCTTCTGGGATTCCCGTTAGTCAGTCTCAAGCATCTTTTTTTCTGAACCTCTTCAGAACTCTGTAGACATTCTCCTTAAATAGAATCACTCTCCTATTGTTCTCATTCAGAACCTGCTCTTCTTTGAGGGTCCACCTGAACATGGTATTTATAGCACAGGAGTTTCTTTGACCCTTCACAGTATTCTCCCCAGGTTTATATCAGATGGATCAAATGATTTACTCTAAAGAGTCTGACCATCTGGCTCACTTAGAGAGCAGGCTTTCTGTCTACCTTCAAGAGTTTCCCAAATTCTGGTCTCTGTCATAGTACAAAGAGGGACCTCCTACACAACTACCATTTGTGCAGCTTGGTGACACAGTAAAGAAAGTGTTGTACTTGGAGTCAGGAAAGTCTGAGTTCAAATCTAGCCTCAGTAACTCACTAGTTGGGTGACGCAGGGCAAGTCACTTAAACTTTCCCTCACCTCAGTTTCCTCATTTGCAAAATGGCAATAATAATAGGATCAACCTTATAAGATTGTTGTAAGGATCCAATGAAATAACATGTAAATTTGTAAACATGTGAAATGCTTTGTAAACTTTAAACTAGACAAATTCTAGCTCTTTTTATTGGAAGGATGGATGGCATAAGCATTTATTAGGCACCTACTATGTGCTAAATGGTTTTTGTTATTATTATGCAAGGCTATAACTCAACCAACTAAATGTTAATGCTTCTCCCTCCCCTAAATTACACTGCATTTATCTATTTATATATATTTATATTGGGGCAGCTAAGTGGTACAATGGATAGAGTGCAGGGCCTGGAGTCAGGAAGACTCATCTTCATGAGTTCAAATCTGGCCTCTGATACTTACTAGTTGTGTGATCCTGGGCAACTCATTTAACCCTGTTTGCCCCCAGTTTCCTCATCTATAAAATGAGTTGAAGAAGGAAATGACAAATCACTCCAACATCTTTGCCAAGAAAACCCCAAATGGGGTCACAAGGAATCAGATATGACTAAAAATAAACACAGCAAAAATACTTTGTATTTACTTATCAGTGTATATGTTGTTTCCTAGTCCATACCATGTAACAATATGGGGGAGTGTAATGGTAATGGGAATTTGAAGATCTTCCCTGCCACTTAACAAGCCTAAGTGGCTCTGAGAACCGTCCCTGATTTGAAAATATACTCTGCCCCCTAATAAGCTGAAGGTGGTCACATAGAGCCTGTGGTGGGAGGAGTTTGCTGAAGGGTGGAGCAGAGACCACAGGAGAAGCTTGCTTAGGAAAGGCTTGTTTTTCAGGAACTCCCACACCTTGTTACTTTGTGATTAGACAGTGGGTTGTGAGAGTTGTGATGTTCTCTGACCCGGGAGAAGGCTATATATACCTCTGAGGCAAGGTTTTGCTTTGGGGCTCATTATAAGAGCTGTGCGATTTGGCCAGCTGAGACTCTGAACAGCCATTAAGTGTCCTGGCTTTGAAAACCCAAATGTTGGTGCTTCTCTCTCTGGTAACTAACTTGGTATAGATGTAATGGTCAGAGAGTTGGAAGCCCTGTCGGTGAATTGTGCTATTTTCTCTGTCTGTATTTTTGTCTGCTTGTAACTTCTGTTTGTATTCTCTGAAGTTCAGGGTGTTTTTTCCCCTGAACTAGGTAAATGATATATTTGATTAAAGTAATATTGTTAATCCTTTTTGAGTTGCTTTCCTTTAGAAAAGCAGATCAAAGAACTTGTGCTAGCAGCCATCCTTGGTATGCTAGGGTGCTTGCTGCTACAAGGAGGGGAATGGAAGTCATGAGGGAGGGCTTTAAAGAAAGTCCTTGTAAGGATTGTTTCACTTTTTTAAAATGCAAGGTTATTTGATAGTAGTGACTGCTTTCGTTTTTTTTTTTTTGTCTGTGTGTCCCTAAGCACCTAGAATAGTCATAGGCATATAGTAGGAGTTTGATAAATGTTTATTGAGTTGTAATGAATTTAATATCTTGCTTGAAAAGATCCATAATTCTCTATCAAAGGGTCAGTTTGCTATGACTTCATCGTCATTAGCTTTCTCTCACATTCAGGATCGATTCTTAGGAAAGAACATCGTTCAGCAAATTTAAAGGTTTTTGATTCAATTCAATAAGCATTTGTTAAGTGCCAACTCTATGCCAGTCACTGTACACAGTTCTAGGGTTAGAAAAATGAGACAGTGGCTTCCTCCCTTTGGTGCAAAACTGCCCTTTTTATATAAATGGATTGAATCATTTGTCATCTCTGAATGTGTGCACTGTTATTGTTGCTTTTTTTTTTCTTTCTTCCTCAGTTTGGTTCCAAGGAATTGGCTCTGCAAATATTTATATAAAAGTACAGGGCCAGAGTTAAGAGAAACCAGGAGGAAATTCAAGAATTCAACTTTCAGCAAGTTTACATGCAAAATCTTAGAGGAAAGTAATATCTATTTCATTAAACCAAGTACACAAAGCCCTGAATCTCACTTGATTTATGAGGCAGGATTTTATCAGCACTATTTACTGTGTAGCGTAACTGACCCATCGGTCAAAGATAAATCACAACAACTGGTGCCAAGAATTAAACTTCTTCTGGGCAACAGTCCAGTGAAGATATGAAAGAATCTGTTTGAAGTCCTAGATCACTGTGGCACTGGTAAATTGGCCTTTAATTCCCAAGACAACATGAAAATTTCACAATCTTATGACGAAATTGAAAACTATCCTTATTAAGGGTGGAGCAGAGCCCACAGGAAGCTGGGAGTCAGAGCAGCTAGAAGGTGAGAGAGAGAGGACACACCCAGGGAGAAAGCTAGGTTTGTAAGTGTTGGTTTGTGGGAAGGCTAAAGGATGGTGTGGCTCTCTGCTGCATTGTGGTGTATTAATTTCTATGTTGCTATGATGAATTCAGTTTCCTGATGTTGAGTTTTGACTTTCTGGTGTCTGAATAAATATTTTGCTTCTGTCTTCTATATAGAGCATCTGTTATATTTTGTGATTGACAACAATGCCAGCATATTCATAGTTGCTGTCAGCACTGTGAATATTGTGTTGGTGCTACACTGCTTTTAATAGCTGAGGTTAATATTCAGTCATGGCCTTTTCCTCATTACTTCACGTATTGGAATTTTTCACATTCATAGGATTGGTCAGCAGACAATTGCTTCAAGGGGAGAATAGGCCCTTATGTTGAACAGTGTCAATTGATGCATAGAGGTCAGGGAGGATTGGGACAAAATTAAAAGGTCACAAAAGTTCACTGGATTTGGCAATTGAGGTAATTAATAATCATAAAGAAGAAATTTTCAGTTGAGTGTTGATATCAGAAATCAGATGGCCAAAGAGTCAAGAAATAGAAAATTATAAAGTGGAGGCAATGAGTAGAGGTGACTTTTTTCTAGTAGTTCTTAGGAGGTGATAAGTCCTCTGTCCTCTTCCCTTATCAGACCACAGCTAAAATATTATATTCAGTTCTTGGTGCCATATTTCAAGAGTGTACTGTGTCTTCAGGGAAGACTAGTGCCTCTGGTGTGATGGCTGCCAAGCCCTTTTCAGGGCTGCTTTCCACCTTTAATTTCCACTTGTTCCACACAACTCTTACCTGTGACTCCAAGAAGCTGTAGCATTCACAGTGGCCACACCCTGGCAAACCATTTTGGCAGTTGGGCTAAACCAGGTTAAGGGTAACCAAGAGATCTCAAACCCATTGGTGATTTAGGGGGTATCTACACCCAAGCATGTGAAGACTTCCCCTGGTGGAATGGGTGGATGAGAACAATTTGTTCCAACAGCCATGAAGGCAGATGAAGCAAGAGCTGTGGAGCACTTAGAACTTGGTTAGACATCAAAGATACCAAGGTCATCCACTGCATCCTGAGCCATCTCTAATCATCTTGATTCTATCCCACCACTGGACTGTGATGACTCTGGAGGAGAGAGTGAGGGCAATGACTTCATGCAACTCTGCCTCACTTAAATCCAATTTACACATGAATCAAAAGACATAACCCGTACCTGTTCAAAGATGCCAATAATCTAGAGAGAATCAACAAGATGGCAACCAGAGTAATGAAGATTGTTGAGTTCATGTCATTATGAGAATTAGTTGAAGGAATTGGGGGTGTTTAAACCTGCAAAAGCCTTTGCTTCTTTTGGGGGAGGACATGATAGTAATCTTCAGATACTTAAAGATGTCTTGTGAAAGATGGACTCAATTTGTTCCATAGTAGGAATTTCTTATTAATATAAGTTGAATGAGATGGCCACTGAGGAGTCCTCCAACCATAAAATCTGGTGATTAAGTTATGCCATTTGCCTATAAGATCAAGGAGAGATGTAAAAATAATTTGAAGGGAAGGCAGAATCAAGTGAAAGATATCTGGCCATGAATGTAAGCATCAGAGAAGGAGGCAGAAAATTGAAAGGAAAAGAGGGATTGAAATAAGGGTCAAGGACCATAGAGAGATGAGAGGTTATAAGAACAAGGACTGGAATTAACAAGGAGAAGCACCCCTTCCTCTTATACTTAAGGGAAACAAGAGGGTGAGAGATGATGATGAGATGATTTGATGTGTACACAAGCAAGGAAATGGGTGAGCTGGCAGCAGATGACCTCATTTTTTAAAATGTAACAATTAAGATTCACTAACTTCTTTACACTGAAGTTACTGTATTTGCTTCCAACAATAAATATGATGTAGAAAAGATGTGGTATTTATAATGCATTTTATTATTACCAAATACTTTACATACTTATATCTTTTGTTCCTCTCAACTCCATGAGGCAGGGAATCCAACTATTATTATCTTTCTTTTACAAATGATAAAAGTGAGGTATCCAAAGTATAGATACACATATGCATATATACATATGTACGTATATAATTATATGTGTATCTATGTATCTATATCTAGATTGGCAAAAAAAAAAAAGACAAATAGACATATTAAAGAGAGGGAGGAAGGAGGGAAGGGGATTGTTTCACTTTACCAGTGAGGAATCTGAATCCCTATCATTTTATTGATTTTGAGTCCAGGACCAACCATTTAAAGCAACAAAGATATAGAACTCTGGTTTTCCATTGTTTTCTTTCACTTGGAATCTTTAGCTTCTCTTCATTCCATGTCCCAGCATCAATACCAGTCCATCCATTCTATATGACTTTGACAGAATGCTGAAGTGTTCTTTCTTTTCACTTAACCTCCTGCTGTAAGGCTCCATTTCAACCCACTTTGGTGAGTCAGACCACTTGTGGTTTGCCTGTGTGATACAGATTGCATATCTTATTCCTAATGTCTTGGAATATCCAGCTACGTTGGAAGAGGTTGTGTTTTTTAAGATCCAGCAATGATTCAGGCCCATTATTGCTATTCTGTCCATTTCAAAATATTGACAATAGGGAACATTTCCACTGATTTTACCATTTCCTTCCAATCCTACTATCTTAGTTTCAGGCTTCGGTTTCAGGGTTACTGTAAGCATAGGTTATACATTATAATAAGAAGCTGTTTGGCGTTATAGGAATAGCACTGAACTTGGTTGGATTCATGAGGCCTGGATTCAGTTCCCACCTTCAGATATTTGCCAAGTCTTTTACCTTCTCTGTGTCTCAGTTTTCTCATCTGTAAAATGGAGATAATATCTACAGTGCCTATCTCAGAGTTATTGTGAGAATAAAACACTAGAGTTAGTCAGAAGACTTGAGTTCCAATCATTACTCTGTGACATTTAACTATATGACTGTAACAATAATGTAATATTTACAACACCCGTGGTGGTTATGAATATGCTGGTATAGTTGTGAATCACAAAATGTAGCAGACTCTCCACATAGAGGGCGGAACCAAAGCCTTTATTCGAATACCAGAAAACCGAGTCCGAGAACCAGAAAGCCAAGTCCCAGAGCCAGAAAGTCAAAGTCATTACAGTAGCCACATAGTTGATACACATGGTTAATGCAGTGAACACCCACATTCCCAAACCTTCACAACAGAACAGGCTCCCTAAAGCAGGGATCCTCTTCTTTCTCTCTTGAGGTAGCTCCTCAGCCTGGTTCTTGGAAGTTCTTAGCAGAAATTCCCAAAGGAAAGGCCTCAGCAAAAGTTGCAGCCTCCAGATGCTCACTGAAAGAAACTTCTGACTGTCCTGCTGGTGCTCTTCCTTATATATAGCATAACTCCTCCCTGTTCTGCCCCCTCCTGTTACATCAGCAACCTCCTCCCCTGGTGTTAACTACTTCTGTGTTAATTAAATAGCTTAAACAAGGTGTTAACTTGAAACAATGTGCTAAGTACCTGCTTACTTGCCAATACAAAGGGGCATGGGAGATCTCAGATTCCATTAACATTACAATGACTTTAGGAATGTCTCTGAGCTTTTGTTTCTCATATGTGCTTCAATCAATAGAGTACAAGTCTAGGTCAGAAAGACCTGAGTTCAAAATCCAGCATCAGACACTTACTAGCTATATAACCCTGGGCAAGTCACTTGACACAATCTGCCTCAGTTTCCTTATATGTAAAATGGGGATCATAACAGAACCTTCCTCTCAGGGTTTGTTGTGAGGATGAAATAGTATTTGTAATGTGCTTTGCAAATCTCAAAGTGTATATAAATGCTATTGATTATTATGGTTATGATTATTACATATGAAATAAGAGAGTTAGACTAAATTATCTCTTAGGAAATGTTCCCTTCCAGCTCTACATTCAAAAATCCTTTACTAGAGGTAGGGGTATGGCAAAGTCGGGGAGAGATGCTAATGAAACAACAGTTGATTCTAAGGGGACTAAGGAATCAAAAAATGGGCTTTTACTGACTTGTTTTGGGAACTATTCATTTATAAATCTGCAAATTTGCACCTATGGAGAATGACAGTGACAAGAGTAGGGGAAATAGCACTTGAATCCTCAAATAGATCTGGTATCTTATCAATGGACCTTTGCCTTCCTGTGGGATTCTGTTCCATTTCCAGTGCTTATTAACTATGAGACCTTGGGTAAGTAATTTAACCTCCTTGTGTCTCAATTTGTTTCAAAATAAAATGAAGGGGTTTGACTAAATGGCCTCTGAGGTCCCTTCTAGTTTTACATCTATAACCATATGATCCTCTGAAAAATTCACTACAGGGAAAAACCTAGAAAGACTTTCATGAATTGATACAAAGTGAAATGAGCAGAACAAAGAGAACATTGTACCCAGTAACAGCAATATTATATGATGAGCAACTTGGCTGAGTGAATGACTTCACTATTCTCAACAATACAATGATCTAAGGCAATTCCAAAGGACTCAATGAAAAATGCTCTCCATCTCTAGAGAAAAAAACTGATGTTGTCTGAATACAGACTGAAGCGTACTATTTTTCACTTTCTTTCTTCCTTCCTTCCTTCCTTCCTTCTTTCTTTCTTTCCAAGTCTTCTCGCATAAAATGATCAATATGGAAATGTTTTACATGATCGCACATGTATAACCTCTATCAAATTGCTTTCTGTCTCAGAAGGGGAGGGAAGAGAGGAAGTAATAGAATGTGGAACTCAAAACTTTTTTTAAAAAAATTGTAATTGCTTTTATGTGTAAAATTGAGGGAAAATAAAATACTGATTTTTTTTTAATTTACTGCAGGAGGTGCATCACATGTGATAGAATCCTTCCTCATTTTCTCCTGATAGCATGGGAATATCCATGGATCACATGGGCACTACATTAATTACTCCTTATTCCATGACCAGTCCATCTTCTTTTTAAATAACGTATCTCCTCTGTGACATCCTTTATTCCAGCTATTGCTATTCATAGCTCCTACTTGTTACCTGTCACAGCTTGCCCACACCCACCATTGCCCTCTGAGTGATACTCAGTTTTAATTATTCGGAAATTGTAGTGTTCCATGGGTCGCAGCCATATAAGAACACTAATAGAATATAGATTTTTTTAATGGGCCTTTGTTTCTGGGATAAGCTTAGAGTTTCTAAAGTAGCTTTCAAGTCATTTATTTAATACTAAACTCAACTCTTTACCTATTTGTGCCATCTTTTCAAGATGTATATCGATGGATAAACTCTACACGTTGTCCACCCAGGAATATGCTATAATTTAGACAATAGAAATTTTTTATCTAGTTGGTTTTTCTATGTAGATGATTAGGTCAAATATTTTTGAAGGTTTACAGATTACATTTAGAAGGCTGTACAATATTCTGGAGCTTGGTGTAACCAGCATAATGATATCCTCAAAGAGGAGAATCTAGTGGACCTCAGCAACCATAAGAAATCCCTTTTCAATTCAGACTACACTTTTTATCTCCTACATGTCCATGGCAAAGATTTTGGCAAATTTCTACCTCCTTATTTTACATCTCACTGAAGTAATGATCAAAAGTTTTCAATAAAGTTTCTCTCTGTTCTTATATATTTTAAGGAAATGCATCATTGTTTATGTATACAAGGAAGACAGCTTACAGAAAAGGATTTTAAGGTGGCATTTTGCCTTTATTTTCACCCTTCCCTAATTTTTCCACTCCCTGTTCTATCAAACCTGTCCTCAGCAAGCTATACTGTTTGGAAAGGATCCAGTCAACTCATTCACAAGATCCGAAGAACTGGCAATACTGAGTGAACTCCAAGGTCCCTTCCAACTTTACGATAATGTATTCCTACAAATTGGGTATTAAATTTCAAAGGGGAGAATTAACCGTGCTCCATCTTTCTGTTAATTTGAATACAGGAAGGCAGAGTTGTTGTTAGATTGTTCTTGTTGTTGTTTTTAAACTACAGTATGTGCAGTCTTTAATCTTGATGCCTGGTTCTCCCCTCCTCCGTCTGTGAATGAGTTATGACAGAGCAAATCAAGCATCATGATACAGATCATCCTTTGAGCAATTAAATGAATGAGTTCTGAAATAACTTTAATTGCTGAAGCGATATTATGCATCATAAAGCTTGATTTGCTCTGTTATAACTTACTCTTTTTTGTCACATCAGGGTTTTTTTTTCTCTGTATTGTTGCTTTCTTTGTCTAGAAGGCAGACTATTCCAGTGATTCTTAGAGGGGGGGAAAAGATCCTGGTCAACATTGCAGTGCTCATCAAGTGAAGAAAATTTTTATATCCTTCCTCGGTAGAGGAAAATTTAATTACTTTCCACCTGTTATCCCCAAATACTCTCAGAAAACTCAGCAGAATTCTACTATTAACTCAGATGTTGCCCAGCCCCCCACTGTTGTGGACTCAAGAGTGAAAGGAGACAAGTTCAATTTGAGTCAATCAATCAATAAACATTTATTAAGCACCTACTATTGCCAGGCACTGTGCTAAGTACTGGGGATACAAAAAGAGGCAAAAGACAATCTCTGCCTTCAATGAACTTACAATCTAATAGGGGAGGTTGCATGTAAATGAATATACAAGGCAAGCTATATAAAGAACAAATAGGAAATAATTAGCAGAGTGAAGGCACTAGAATCAAGAGGGGTTGGGGAAGGTAGAAGGTGGGATTTTATTTGGGACTTAAAAGAAGCCAGGGAAATCAGTAGTTAGAATAGAGAAGGAAGAGAATTCCAGGCATGGAGGACAGTCAGAAAAAACTACCCAGAGGCAAGAGATGAAATGAAGACATTTACCAAAGAGCAAGGAGGCCACCATCACTGGATCAAGAATGAGTGTTAAGGAGTAAGATATAAGGAGACTGGGGATGATGTGGAGGGCTAGGTTATGAAGGGGTTTAAATGTTAAACAGCATTTTGCATTTGATCCTAGATATAATAGAGACTTGCTGGAATTTATTGAGTATGTTTGAGGGTGAAATGATTGTGCTTGCTCCTTAAGAAAATCACCTTAATGGCAACCTAGCATGGAAGATGACTTGCTAGGCCATTAAAGAGCTTAAATAAGAGGAACCAAATATTTGAAGATTAGGATTCTTGGGGGTTAAGAAAAAAGTTACAAATGATCTCTTAGTTGCCAAATCCAATGATCTTTTCTCAATCCTTATTCTCCTTGTTCTCTATGAACTTTTAACTTTGTTGGTCACTCTCTGATTGATTCTCTCTTCTCTTCAGGTTTTTTGAACACTCCCTTTTGGTCCTCCTTCTGCCTGACTGCTCCTTCTCAGTCTTCCTTGCTAATCCTCATCCAGATGATGCCCTCTAACCATAGGTGTCCCACAGGGCTCGGTGATCTCATCAGCTCCTGTACACTTAAATTACTATCTACCAATTCTGCCCTAAGCTCTTTGTTAACCTCCAATTTTGCCCTCCAATTGCCTTTCAGAGGTCTCCAGCTGCATGTCCATCTCCTATGTTCCCTGTTACTATAAAGTTCAATACGGTCCTCCCAATCTTTCAGGCTCACAACGTATGTATCAACTTCAATTGCTCACTCTGTCTCATACCCCATATTCAATCTGTCAAGACCTGTCAATTTCACCTTGACAACATCTTACAAATATGTCCCCTTCTCTCCTCTGACACTGCCACCACTCTAGTGCAGGCCCTCACACCCTACAAGTGGACTATTGTAACAACCTGGTGATGGCTAACTACCTGCCTCAAATCTCTCCCCACTCCAGTTCATCCTCCATTCAGCCACCAAAGTGGTTTTCCTACAGCATAAGTCTGATCATGTCATCATCTTAATCAGTAAACTCTAGCAACTTCCTATTATCTCCAAGATCAAATAAAAATCCCTCTGTTTTTTATTCAAAGCCCTTTATAACCTAGCCCCCTACTACTTTGCCAGGTTTATTACCTCTTACTCCTTACCATATACTCTTCAATCCAGGGAGGAATCTGAGTTAAGATATTAATAAGTCCAGGGAGGCTAGATGGTGCAGTGAATAGAGCACCAGCCCTGGAGTCAGGAAGACCTGAGTTCAAATCCAGATTCAGACACTTGACACACTTACTAGCCATGTGACTTTGGGCAAGTCCCTTAATTCCAATTGCCCTCCAAAAAGCAAAAAAAAAGATATTAATAAGTCCAAACAAGGGTCTTATGCCAGTATTCAATCTTTTCATCACAAGATGGAGAACATAGTGGCAATATGCCAAACTAATCAGAGAAAGATCATTTAAAATTTCTCAAGTTAAAATCAAGAATCCTCAAGAAAATCAATAGAATTAAAGGAGAATCTTCAGAGTGATAGTGGGGAGGGAAAGGTGTTTTTTGTTTTGTTTTGCTTTGCTTTTTACTTTTCTGGCTTTCAGCCTCTATAATTGCTAAGAGGCATCTGGTTTTTAAGTATACCTTGTCCATCAAGGGCACACAAGCCTCAGCTTGCACTGACTGCTATTTTCTGATAAATTAGTAATAACCCATTACCTCTAAGATAGAACCTCATTTTCCAAACCTTCCAAAATGGTGGTTTCTACATTAAATTGAAAAGTTTCTGTACAAACAAAACCAATGTAACCAAGATTAAGAGGGAAGTGGAAAATTGGGAAAGAATTTTTACAACCAATGTCTCTGATGAAGGCACCATTTATAAAATATACACAGAACTGAGTCAAATCTATAAGAATACAAGTCATCCCCCAATTGATAAATGATCAAAGGATATGAGCAGGCAGTTTTCAGAGGGAGAAATTAAACACATCTATAAGCATATGAAGAAATGCTCTAAATCACTATTGATTAGAGAAATGCAAATCAAAACAACTCTGTGGTACCACATCTCACCAGTCAGATTGGCTAAGATGACAAAACAGGAAAATGACAAATGCTGGAGAGGATGTGGGAAAATTGGAACACTAATGCATTGTTGGTGGAGTTGTGAACTGATTCAACCATTCTGGAGAGCAATCTGGAACTATGCCCTAAGGGCTATAAATAATTTCATACCTTTGATCCAGCAATACCACTTCTAGGGTTGTATCCCAAAGAGATGATAGAAGTGGGAGGAAGACCCATATGTACAAAAATATTTATAGCAGCTCTTTTTGTGGTGGCAAAGAACTGGAAATTAAGGGAATGCCCATCAGATGGGGAATGGCTGAACAAGTTGTGGTATATGAATGTAATGAAATACTATTGTGCTATAAAAAATGAAGAGCAGATGGATTTCATATTTACCTGGAGAGGCTGCTGAGTGAGAAGAGCAGAACGAGGAGAAATCTGTACACAATTACAGACACAACATATGTGTGATGACCAACTTTGATAGACTGGACTCTTCTCAGCAATGCAAGGTTATAAGACAACTCCGAAAGTCTCATGATGGAGAAAGATGTCTACATTCAGAGAAAGAACAGAATTTGAATGCAGATTGAAGCAAACTACCTGCTCTCTGTCTTTTTACTTGTTTGGTTTTGCTTCCTCTTTCCCATTGTTCATTCCATCCATTACAATCCTTCTTTATAACCTGACTAATGTCTAATGTGAAAGAATTTGCAGATCCTATACTTAATTGCATGCCGCTATGGGGGAGGAGAGAGAAGGGGAGAAAATTTGAAACTTAAGGGATTGTGGAACTTGAATCTTATAAACTAAAAGTAAACAAACAAATTAATAAAGACAAAAAAATGGTGGTTTCAGTTTTGTAGGTTTATGGTGGGAGTAGTTTTTTTTAAAGAATCATGTTTCCTTTCTTTCCTTTAAAAAATGAAATTATTTATATGAACTTGAGGTAACAAAAATATAATTAAGCAGACATTTGAACTATTTACATTTGAAATATTTCAAGATACAAATATTCCTTGTGTCCTTTTTATTCTCTGTCCATTAAAATCTGTATTTTGTACATTTTTTTCTTTCGATCTAGATCAGTCAAGTATAATATTGTTCCTATGACTGCTTTCCTCACTTCTCATTATTTCATGTAAGTCATTCTATATTTCTTAATACTCCTCATATTGGTTTCATTTTAGCACCAGAATGTTGGTATACCACAATTTATTTAGCTGGGAATTTAGATTGTCCCAATTCTTCACAATTATAAAGAATCTTGCTATAAATTTCTTGGAAGAGACAGCTCCATTTTTCTTTCTGATAGCAATAGTATTAACCCTAATGAAATTAAGTTTAACCCTAATTAAATTAAATTAAGTTTAACCCTAATGAAATTAATGTTGTGTTTTTAACGTGCATTGATGGTAAAGTTGGTGCCACATCATTTCTGGCCCCCAAAATTGGTCCTTTGGTTTGTCTCCCAAAAAGGTTAGTGATGATATCACCAAGGCAACTTATAACTGGAAAGGGATAAGGATCACAGTGAAACTTACCATTCAGAACATATAGGCCCAGACTGAAGTTGTGCCTTCTGCCTCAGCCTTGATCATCAGAGCCCTAAAGGAACCTCCTCAGGACAGAAAGAACCAGAAAACTATTAAACACAGTGGAAACATCAGTTTCATTGAGATTATCAACATTGCTTGACAGATGAGGCACCAATCCTTGGCAAGAGACGTATCTGGAACCAATAAAAAGGGAAACTTGGAACAGCCCAGTCTGTGGGCTGCAACACTGATGGCAGACATCCTTATGATGTCATTGGTGACATCAATAGTAGTGCTGTGGAATGCCCAGCAAGTTAAGAGTTACAAAGGAGACTATTGCAATAAATTAACATTTGACAAAAGACAGAGGCTCTTCATTTTTTCAGTCAGGAAAATTTTTGTGTCAAAAGCTACCGCGCATTCCAGGAAATAACTGTTAACTTAATTTCTCTAGCCCTCTTGCTCTGAAATAATTTCCAGCTACTTTGCAATTCATTTGGAGGAAGGAGGCTAGAGTTAGAAGAGCAGGGAAGTTGTTGAAGCATATTAACAGTGGGACTATAAATTGAGAGAAGACTGGTTGGACAAGTGGAAATTGCCCCAGGTGTGAGCAAAGTTTGTCATCTTTGCAGACTAATGGAAATGCCCTTTTGCCTTAAAAACCTTGAAGGTGGGGTATTTGGGGGGCAAAGATCCCCTCAATTCAAATTCAAGACAGTTCAAGTGATGGCAGTAATAGTTGGACTCAGGAATCAAGAAATTGAAAAGAGAGGTTCTAAAGGAATAACCTTTGGCTCAAGATTTTTGCACAAATAACATGGGTTTGTGCTAAGGTAATTGTACATGGTCAACAATGCATAAAATTATTTTTCATATATATGTATGTATGTGAGAGAGTATGTGTGTATACCTCCCTCCCTCCAAGGAAATTATCCTGCCCTTGATTTCTAAATTATCTTCTCCTCCTATCTCTATTTTAACAATAACTCAAATATTTAACTAGGTGAGACTGGACTAAGAAGGACTCTAACTTTCCTTTATGAAGAATTTATTGTTAGCTGAAATTGTGTGAAATATGAATTAATCATCCTGTAACTCTTTACACTAATATTTTCTGCTTCCCACTGTAAGCTCCCAGAGGGCAAAATCTATGCCCATTAAACTTGTTTATGCCATATACAGACATCACAAGGGCCAAATCTTTACTATCTGATTTAAAAAAAATGATTTTTATAATAGACTTATGATTTCATTGGTTTCAGGGAGCTCCACAGCTATAATTCTTCCTCTATTAATGCAAATCAGCAATTGTTCTACAATTTTATAACTTTAAAGGATTTCCTCCACCCAGAAACACCTGGCCATGTAACCTTGAGCAAGTTACTTAACCCCAATTGCTTAGAGGTGGCCAGGTGGCTCAGCAAGTAAGAGCACCAGCCTGTCAGGATGACCTGGGGATCAAATCCAGGCTCAGATACTTAGCACCACACCCAGAAATAACTGGCCATGTAACCTTGAGCAAGTTACTTAACCCCGATTGCTTTAAAAAAAAAGGGGGGGGGGGATTTCCTGGAGCACTGAAAGGTTAAGTAGTTTGCCTAAAGTCATATAGCCAGAAAGGCTCAGAAACAGGACCCCCAGATCTGGGCTCTGAACCTACCTCTCTCTCCACTCTAACACACTATCTCTCATGAGATGTGATGCTCAGTAATATTGATTGAGTACTCTATAAGGCACTGTGAGTAATGAACACAAAGCAATGACCTCTCAATTTTACAGATGTTATTTTTCTGTCAATCTTGATTATAATAAACACAGCCAAGAATGGAAGAATAAGCAAAAATGAGCTCTAAGTAGACAAAATACATCTTAAAGGCTATTCATTAAAAATCATGTACTTTATTTAATAGCATTCTGGTGGTCAAGAGGGTAAACTATCTGGAAGATTGCCTGGGTGAATAGAAATGAAGAAGAGTCAGGATTGATCCAAACATGTCTCCTGGAAGAAACCACAGAACACCCCGCCCCCTCCCTCCCGGCAACTTCTGTGTTGTGGAAAGAGTATTATGCAATAGGTTTTGAGAAGAGGAAGAGAGATGGTTCTGGGAAGATGACCTAGGCCTATGAGCATGCTAGGAAAGGAGAGACTGGAGAAGAATTACAGCTAGGTTCCAATTAGTGTGAAAAATGAATCATGTCATGTGGTTGCCTGTAATTGAATTCACACTATTTGACTTTATAGTGTTGGTTCCAAACCAAAGGAAATATGCAGTGAGAATTCAGATAAAGTGATCACTTCATAGAGATCATTCGTTGTACTAATTGGGACCTAGCTCTAAGCATAAGCTTTTCCCCGTGCTTTTGCAATTGTTAGTTCTGTGGACTAGCTAGCTAAAGTAGTAGTCTCCAGACATCATGGCTATAGGCCAGAATGGGGATTGGCCAGGGTGGGGGTTGAGGGGAGAAAAGGAGAGGAGTGATTAAATAAATCACTAAATTCTCTGAGTCTTCAAATATTTCTGCCTCAGGAGTTGTGGTGGTCTCAGTCAGTTTCAGAATTCCTCAGGCTCCTACATTTATAACTTCATAAAAAGCCACTACACATTAGGAATATAAATTCTGAGAGTCGAGTAATAGCTACAGAAGACAGGTAACAATAGCTGATGTTTATATAGCACTTTAAAGTTTACAAAGCATTTTACATACATAGCCCCTATAAATTCTGAGGATCCTCCCAACTCCTGCTCTCACTTGCAAGTCAGTTTTCCAGAACAAGACTAATCTTTTCCTCAGGGTTCTAGGAGTAACCCTGAAGGGCAAAGTTGTTTGTTTCTAGTGCCTGAAAAATGAAAGCCCCCATTCTGGTGTGTTCTCCTCAATACCAATCTCTAGCTATTATCTCCTCAATGTAAACAGTACCATTGATTAGTGTCCCCATTCTCTTTTAACCAGTTAACATCAGTTCAGTTTTACAAAGGAATATTGACACTTCCAGGTCAGGTGAACAATAAGGTAGAGGACTAGACACTTTGTCTGATCCTCACACCCTCTCCAAAATAGCAATCATGCACAAGAGATAATGAAATTTTAGCTGTGTCCACAATCTAGGACACCAAACCCAAGATAAGTAAGAACTCAGTAAAGTTGTAGCAGA
>NW_027187281.1:4613473-4635973 GCF_028583685.1 Petaurus breviceps papuanus | reverse complement strand
GTCTTTAAAATCAAAATTGCCCTGTAGTACTCATTTATAAAATTCTTTAGGAACTTCTGTCATTATAGGGTATTAGGAGTTCCTTGAGAGCAGGGAGTGATTTTTGTCTTTCTTTTTTTATCCATAGCACCCAGCACAAAGTAATAGAGACACTTAAGTGATGCAGTAGGCCTGGAGTTAGGAAGACCTGAGTTCAAATTTGACCTTAGAAATTTACTAGCTGCATGACCCAGGGCAAGTCCCTTAACCTTTATCTGCTTCAGTTTCCTCAACTGTAAAATAGCAGCAAATTCCCAAGGTTGTTGTGAAGACCAAAGAATATAATATTTGTAAAGCACAAAACACTGTGCCTAGCACATAGAGTGGGTGCTTAATAAATGTTTGTTTTCTGACTGACTGAAAGGACAAAATGCAACAGAGAAGGTAGAGGGCTGGAGATTGACCACCAACAGAGACTGTGGCCACTCAGTTTAATGACCTTATATCTTTACTTTTGATTTCCTTTTAGTAAATTACTTTAACCTAAGTAGAGAATGAGTAAATTATTTGGGGATAGGCAGAGAAAGGAAGCAAGACTGGGAGCACCAAATAAATTGGAGATACATCTTTCTTTTCTTTTTTTTTCTTTTTGGAGTGGGGAATGCAGGGCAATTGGGGTTAAGTGACTTTCCCAAGATCACATGGCTAGTAAGTGTTAAGTTTCTGAGGTCAAATTTGAACTCAGGTCCTCCTGACTCCAGGGCTGGTGCTCTACTCACTGTACCACCTAGCTGCCCCAAGAGAATACATCTTTCAAGTAATTTTTTTTTGCCTTTTTTTTTTTTGGAGAGCAATTGGGGTTAAGGGACTTGCCCAAAGTCACACAACTAGTAAATGTGTCAAGTGTCTGAGGCCAGATTTGAACTTAGGTCCTCCTGACTCCAGGGCCGGTGCTCTATTCACTGTACCACCTAGCCACCCCTCAAGTCATTATTTTGAAATTATAAAGTCTTGCCCCCTAGGTTTAACTGTAAATCTAGAGCAACAGTTAATGTATCATGGGCTAGGGAACAAGAAACACATCTGTATGAACTTGTTTTTCAATGAGCTAGTGCAGCACAAAAACAAAGTGTTAAATTGCACCTTGCCCAATGCTTCTCCACCAGCACCCCTAGTGGAGACACACTGTGTATATATATTCCAATACACATGCACACACACGCGCGCACACACACACACACACACACACACACACACACATTCACACATTTCATCTCTTTATGGCATTTTATAAACCACTTTCCTCACAATGAGTCAGTGAGGTAGCTAGTACAAATATCCCGATTTTTCAGGTGAAAGAACTGAGTCCCAGAGGTTAAATGAACGGTCAGGACTTGCCTGAATCAGGATTTCAGTGCTTCAGAGTCAAAGGCCAGCAGCATTCTTTTCGCTACCCCATGCTATACCACAAACAAAGCTAGGCAGTTTGCTGGGATTTCCACCAGGGAAGAGACGGAGCCAATAGAATTCCACTCTTTCACTCAGGGACTTAACCTAAAATCATCATTCACTCCCCCAGAGTCAAGGACTTTGCTGTTAATATTCAACTACCACCTATTCCTTTTCCCATCTCTAAGTACATCTTCTGACCAGGTAATCAGAAGACTTTATGGAAAATCAGAGCAACTCCTCCCCAACAAAAAAAAAAGAAAGAAACCCTTAGAGATACCTAATAAACCTAATTATTCCTCTATAGTGCCTGACATCTACCATCAGCCTTCTCACCTCCTGTCTCCTCTCCCCCTCCAAAAAAAGTTGTGAAATAAAATCTGATTTGAATGGAAAGAGAGAAAACCAAATTAATTTTGAATTTAGAAAAGATGGCACATCACATTTGATTTAAACCTGTTTTTGATTAGCACCACAGGGCAGAAAGGTCCCCTGTGATTCTATCTCTCAGGAGACTGAAGGAGAGCTGAGAAGCTGTACAGGCATCGCCTATCAATTCAGTGGCTGTCATCAAATCCAAACCCTGATTCTGAGCTAGCAGGAACTTTACAGGTTACCTGTCCCCACACACTCGTTATATAGGTGAGGAAGCAGAAGTTCAGCAATAGAAAACAACTCACCTAATGTCACTTTGGAGAGAAGGGGCAGAGCCAGGATCATCCACTTTGTGGATTAATGAGACCCTCTTGCTTCCCCCCCCCTTTCACTTTGCTGGGACCTGTCTCTCAGTCAGTTTTAGTTGCTCCATGTTAGTTATTCTTATAAAGACTTGGCATGAGATGGGACTGAAAACGAACAGCTTAACTGAACAGATGCTTAATGGCGGTGGCAGCAGCACCCGTGAGACAAATCGGGGGCTCTTTAGAGAGAGAGATTTGGAAGGATAAGGGGGACTCTGAAGCCTTCAGAATTGCTGCTGGATTACAAATTTCAAGGTCACAGCACTTAATACATCAATTTTTAAAGATGGTTAAAAAAATAATGTGTTGCAGGTCAAATGGAACAGTAAAATATATTGTAGTAAGTCAAGTGGGAGCCTTCATTTTTGAGCATATATAAGACATTATATGTATAAACCAGAAAGAGAAAAATCAATGTACAGGGTTGCCACCATCCTTTTCCCCAGATAGCAACAATAACAATAGTAATATTTACAACAATGTTTTATATAGCACTTTAAGCATTTGCAAAGTGTATCATATTCACTGAACCCCGTTTTATGGATAAGGCACCTTCAGCGAAGAGATACTAAGTGATTTGGCCAGGGTCACATGTAGTACAGTAGAAAGAATATTGGCTCCAAAATCAAGAGGACTTAGGTTTAAATCTCATTTCTGTTATTTACCATCTGTGTCAGTTTGGACAAGTCACTTGACCTCACTGGATCTTACCATTGTTGGCTTTTGAGAGTCCATCCGGCTTTAAAACTGTAATCCTATGAAGTACTCACGATCTTAGTATGGGATTGGAATCTTTTTTTGGGTTCCAAGTCCAGCACTTTGTTCACTGCCTACCTGCTTATCTTCTTCCAGATGTAACACTATAAATACAGCGTAGTCTCTGGTCACATATCCAGATCCAAGTAATAAAAATAAGAGCTAATAGCCTTGAGGTCTACATAGTCTTTACAAATATTATACTATTTGATTCTCACAACAATTTTATCAGGTTGATGCTATTGTTATTCTCCTTTTACAGATGAGTAAACTGAGACTGAGAGAGGTTAAATGACTTGCCCTGAGTTACACAGTGAGTAAACATCCAAGGCATGACTCAAACTTCCTGACTCCAAATCCAGCATTTTTCTCACTATACAACCGAGAAGTAGCTGTTCAGTCATTTTCAGTCCTGTCTGACTATGACCCCATTTGGGGTTTTCTTAGCAAAGAGATACTGGAGTAGTTTGCCAGTTCCTTCTCCAGATCATTTTATAGATAAGGAAACTGAAGCAAACAGGGTTAAGTGACTTGCCCAGGGTCATGCAGCTAGTAAGCATCTGAGGTCAGATTTGAACTCAGGAGGAGGAGTCTTCCTGACTCCAGATCATGGTACTCTATCCATTGCACCATGTAGGTGCCCAGCTTAGAAGAAAGACATTGACAATTGCTCTCATAACATCACTCTACCCTTTCACAGTAGCCCTCATCAGTGAAGGTTCATGCCTGATATGCAGGCTGAAATTCTGAAGATCTCATTTTTGACTTATTACTATGAATATACCTGCTTTGGATCATAGTAAATACTTCATTTCTTTGCTTGGCCTTTTTATATCCTTCCAATACTCAGACAGCCTTTATACTATCCCTATTAAATCATTGTTTAGCTAAGTTATGTATATCTAGTTTTATCCTTTATCTTTCTTCATTAGTCAAGCTGTGCCACTTCTAAATCATTGCAAATATTCTTCATTTTCTCGCTACTTTGTGTTCATCTTTACAATTCCTGGGATTAAAAGTGTCAACCTTAGCAGAGTGATCTAAAGGAATAATTTGATTTCCTAACATGACGTTTCAGCATGTAATAGAGCTGCTTTGCATTTATATAGCACTTTTTAACCAAAAAGAAGTCTATATTAATGATACAAAACTCAGGTCCAATTTTCAGCTCTGAGTTTCCTCCTCAGTCACCATCTCCAATCCTTGAACATTCTTCATGGCAAGATCTGTGCATTTCCTACATGAGAAAAAGGTGGTATAGAGAGAAATATTTTGCCTAGGATATTATAATTATTATATAATAATTGTAATGTAATAATATATAATTACATTATACATATAATAGTATATAAGGTCATGCAACAGGAAATAGATGGTCAAAGTCTTACTCATGACTCCTTTAACAATACTGCAAGCAAGAAGAAGCTTGAGAAGACATAGGACCATTTCTTGGGGTGAATGGATATATTAAATGCTTAAATAAAGAAAGGAATCAAACCCTACTTTTTTCATATGTTGTCTACATAGGAGACTGATCTTTACACAAAGGAATATAGAGGGGCGGCTAGGTGGCACAGTGAATAGAGCACTGGCCCTGGAGTCAGGAGGACCTGGGTTCAGATCCAGCCTCAGACACTTAACACAAAAACCAGCCTGTGACCTTGGGCAAGTCACTTAACCCCAATTGTCCTCCAAAAAGCAAAAAAAAATAACAATTAAAAAAATAAAGGAATATAGAACAAAAGAGACTAGTGGGCAATTGAAACACAAGGTAAGCAAGAGATGGCAAGAAACCCCCAAGCTTTCCTTAATGAGTTTGTCAGATGAGGCCTAGAGGATCTACATCCTAAAATTCTGAAAGAACATGGGATTAGTGAGCCACTATTGACCTTCAGAAAATAATAGAGAATGGCAGAAGTCTAGAATACTTTAATAATAGGTTCACAGAAACTTAGAAAGGAAAATAATGATATATAAGAGCCAACATGTATGCAACAAAAACAGATCAAGTCAAGCTAGACTCCTTTCTCTTTTGAATAAGGTTATTAGACTGATGTAAGTGGACTCATTATTTAATAGAAGGGAGGATAACCAATGGATAGCATGACAGCTGTACTGGTACCCACATAACATTAAGGAAAGAAAGAAAATAAACCTTTATATAGTGACTATTATGTGCAGTCACTATGCTAAGTAATTTTTCCAAATATTATATCATTTTATAAAGGAATCTAGAGGATGTAACCTCTATATGAGTGATAGCATTGTCAAAGATGTATGGGAGGACATGTAAGAGTTTTAAAGGGTGAGAAGGAAGATGTAGATGGGTTAAGATCTTTCTTATTCAGGACAGGATCACCTTTAATGAGATCATAGAGCCATTGAAATATTGAGAAAATAGAAAAGAAAAATCTTCCTAATAATTAGAACTATCCCTAAATAGAACCATCATTCCTCACAAGTTTGAGAGTCCCCATGACTAGAGGTTTATAAGCAAAGGCTGAATGGGAGGTGTTGGAAGATGTTGCCAAGTGGATTTGAACCTGGGTCTTCTCAATCCAGAGCCAGCGTGCTTTCACTGAAGCATATTGCATCTTAACGAATCAAGGATGAGAACCAAATAGGGACAAAACTATCAGAGTTGGCACCTACAATATCCTATATAACTACCTGGGGGAGTACAGTTTCAGTTAAGTAAAAGGGTTCAAAGACAGATTGCAAAGAGTTCAGAAAGGGGATGGGAAAATGCAAGCAACACAGGTAGACAATTTTCTCTAGGAGTTTGACTATGAAAGGGAGATGAGATACAGGATGAGAGTTTGAGGGAATGGCTGGATTCCATGAAGGTTTGGGGTTTTGTTTTTAAATGATGAATGAGACCCAGGCATGTTTGCTAGCAGTATGGAAGGACCCGGTGGATAAGGAGAAACCAATAATGAGAGAGGAAGACTTGTCATCAAAGAGACAAGTTCATGGAGGTATTGGGAGGGGATGAGACCAAAGACATTGGTAGAGAGAGTGGCACATGGTAGAAGAGCTACCTCTTCCTCTAGGAACAGAGCAAAAGAGGAGAGAGTAAGGGATTATGTCCAGGTGATTTGAAGAGTTAGAACAGGGGGCTCATAACAGATGCCATCACTTCTTTTGTAGAAGGGATAAATGATCAGAGGCAGACTAGAAGAGATGACCTCTGAGGTGCCTTCCAACTTTGGGATCCTTTGATACTATAACTTGTGTTACTTGATTTACCTATATGAAAAATGGAGGGTTTTGCCTATTTGTTATGTATGTTGTATAAACTTAATTCAATCCAGTTAACATCTATCAGGTACCTCTTATTTGCAAAGCAAAGATACAAAGACAAAAATGCAACAGTCCTGCCCTCATAGAGCTTACATTTTTCTAGAGGAGAGGCAAACATGCACAAATGAACATAATATAGAAGAGAATGAGAAAGGGGCAAAGGAGAATTTGAACAAAAGACTTCTACAATACATGAGGGGAGAGAAAACACTGATAATCTGGGGTAGCAGCAAATTCCGGGCTGGTGTTATAGCAGTACAATCATAGTATTTCTTTTTTTTTTTTTTTTTGCCTTTTGGAGGGCAATTGGTATTAAGTAACTTGCCCAAGGTCACACGGCTAGTTTTTGTGTGTGGGTGTTACTTGTCTGAGGCCGGGACCGAACTCGGGTCCTCCTGACTCCGGGGCCAGCACTTCATTCACTGCACCACCTAGCCGCCTCACATCTTTCATTTCTTAACACAAAAGAGTTGACTACGTGAAGCATTACAAACTACAATGGAAGGGGATTCGAGTGTTGTCTCAAAAGGATGAATTTAGTTGTTCATCCTACCTTCCCAACCCTCAAATTAGCTTCAAAGGCAGTTATTGTAGACAGTGACATACCTTTTGGCAACTTGAAACTACTTTTTCATGATTTTCTTTAGCAATCTCTCCCACATATCAGTGAGAGTTTATTTTAAAATATGGAAAATTCAGCAGCAGAAAATGTCCCAGATTTCACTTCTAGATTTAATCTGGTTTCCACTTTGGAATTATTTAAAAGTATTTTGATGTCCAGAAAAGAAAAAAAAAAGGCTTTATGCTCATCCGCCTATGTTCACTTAATGCCTAGTGTGTTGTAGATCATTGTCCTAGGCAGCAGGGGCTTCCACAAATATTCTATTGTCTTCCATAAGTATCAGTGATTTATAGTAGATTATGCTTCCTAGGGAGGTGGAGAACCATAGTGAGAAGATGACCAGACTAGGGGTCAAGAAACCTGGTCAACTTTAGCAACTTTGTAGTGGTAGGTGAGTCACAACTTTATCCAAGCCTCAGTTTTCTCAACTGTAACAAAAGAATAAATGATGCATACACTCCTTACATTACAGAGTGGTTATGAGAATCATATAAATGTAAAGAACTATTTAAATGTTTGCTATTATTATTCCTGACCTGTTGTATGATGTGTTGCATACTAATGTAGAACTCTAAAGTCAAAAGGAATGCAGTTAGGTGGCGCAGTGAATAGAGCGCTAGGCCTCAAGTCAGGAAGACCTAAATTCAAATCTGACTTTAGACAAATGCTAGCTGTGTGATCCTGAGAAATTCCTATAACCACTGTCTACCTCAGTTTCCTCAACTGGAAAATCAAATAGTAATTAGCACCTACCTCTGTTGAG
Source organism: Petaurus breviceps papuanus (assembly GCF_028583685.1). Lineage (NCBI taxonomy): Eukaryota > Metazoa > Chordata > Mammalia > Diprotodontia > Petauridae > Petaurus > Petaurus breviceps. Next base: position 4,628,361 of record NW_027187281.1, on the reverse strand, counting down.
AACTGTTGAGGGAGATCAAATGAGATATTTGTAAATATGCTTAGCATAGTGTCTCACACATAATAGGTATTTAATGAATACTAGTTTTCTTCTTTCCTTTCTTCTACAGACATTCATTTATCATCATGGTGCAGTGCTAATGATAATATTGAAAGTTCTGCTAATTCGGTGACTCATTGTTCCCAAACATGCTTGATTTGTCAATGGGAGGCATCACCAAGTCTACAACTTTGTATTATCTGCTATTCATCACACACCAAGTCACTCCCTACCTATTTGTTAAAATGATTATTAATATGATATGAGGAGATTAAAAGAATTCTCCCTTTTTCTATAGTCCCCATTTCAAAGTTCATTCTCTTGAAGGATATTAAATTAACTTTCTTCAATCTTGGTCAGATCCCACCCAACCTTACAAGAAATCTCTAACATAAGATGAATTCCACTCAATCAAGATTGGGTAGAGATAGATCCTTTTGTCTAGAGGCTGGGGGTGGTCTGTTTATAGGGATAAGTCTCTCTGTCCAAGAGGGACATGATGTCATTAATTGTTAACCAATTAGAGTTGATTGCCACCCTCAGAAACACCCCTCTTCCAAGGGCATGTAAGCTGCAGGCTCGCTGTATGGATTGTGTTTGGTATTTGAGAGTGCCACTGACCTCCTTTGATTAAAATGCTGACTTTCTTAATATTGAAGAAATTATGACTCTCGATCTTTTTAAACATCACATCATACCTGACAATTGTCATGTACCTGCTGCCTTGGGGAAAAGCTGAGATGGAATGGATCATTCCTTTTTATTGACATGGACCTATCTTAATTGTCTTTTTTTTAAAGCAATTGGGGTTAAGTAACTTGCTCAAGGTTACATGGCCAGTTATTTCTGGGTGTGGTGCTGAGTATCTGAGCCCGGGATTCGATCCAGGTTATCCCGACACTGGAGCCCTGGAGCCTGTGCTCTTACTCACTGAGCCACCTGGCCGCCCCAATTGTCTTTATCTCATTACAAAAGTTAATAAACACTGACGCCATCTTGAATCCCTTGCTGATCTCTAGTAAATAGCCTGTCAATATGTTGCTACTTGATATATTTTTAATAAACTCCTTTTAATTCTCTGTGTCCTAAAGTTTGCCTCATTAATGAGGGCAAAAACCCAAAGAATTTTCCTTTTAACAATAACTTACATTTAAATAACACTTTATAAATTCTCATCATACATAATCTCATCTGATCCTCACCATAGTCCCATGATGTTTTGCTGTGCCCAATTTACAGATGATGAAACCCAGCTTCTACAAGGATTTGTGACTTGTCTTAGGTCACAAAGCTAGTAAATGGCAGATTAAGAATATGAATCTGAGTCTTGGGACTCCAACTTCAGTGCTCTTTCTGCCGTAACTGAGCAAGTTCTAGTGCAAAGAATGTTGGATTTGGAATAAGATCAGGATCTAAGTCTTAATTCTAGGAATTAGCTATCTGTATCACCTCAAATAGCTGCTACTCACTTAACCACACTAAAACTCAGTTTTATCATTTATGTAAGGGGAATAAAAATACTTGCCATATACCCCTACTAGTTTCTGAGAGAAGCCCCTTGCTAACCTTAAGGTAGTTTATAAATGAGTTATCCCCTACTAGTTTCTGAGAGAAGCCCCTTGCTAACCTTAAGGTAGTTTATAAATGAGTTATTATGAATTATTATGACTTCTTGCTAAACTACTTCCAACCACACAGAGTGTTTGCTTTCATAACCAGACTCATTTTCTGCTCGTGACTCCAAATTCAGAGGCTGACTTTTCCAGTTGCTTGCAGGTAACTCAAATGATCTCAGTGGCAAGCAGCACCTTTATTTAGGGAACTGACTCACCGCCCCTTCCTACCCTACAGCCACCCCCAGGGGAGATAAAGACTATGGTGTTTCATTTCATATGAAAGGTTAGAACAGGAAAATGTCTTCTCATCATCAATTTAGTTAATTACTCCTGACATTTTATCATACCTTCGCCTTCTTTATCCAATAAGAATTAATTTTCTAGTTAACAAAAATAAACTGAATAATGACTTTTTAATTCTTGAGAGCCAAATGCTTTGCTTCTATGCAATTTAATCAGTAGAACTATGCTATTTACTCTGCCAGCTCTTGCTTTCTTTCTTTTTTTTAATTTCCTGATGTGCCCTTAAACTGTATCAGCTCTCCTTGGACATACTATCCTACATTTCTAATACTGGAATGGATGCTTCCTACTTCCTGAAAAATATAGTATAATGTGTGATGATATCAAGGAGTATGTCAATTTAAGGCCCTAAGGTTCATTTATTCTTTATTAAAAACCACAGAATCTTACCTTAATTTCTTCAAACTAGACAGCCATTAGATGGAGTGATTGACTTGGAGTGAGGAACACTCGAGTTTGATTCCTATTGCAGATATTTACTGCGTGACCCATGTGTAAGTTATTTAAACTCAAACCTTAATTTCCTCATCTGTAAAATGGGAATAATAGCACCTTCCTCCCAGAATTGCCATGAAGATCAAAGGAGATAGCATATGAAAGGACTTTACATTATGTTCTTAAAGTTCTAGACAAATGCTAATTATTATTATTAAAGTTCTATATAAACACTAATTATTATAAACTCCAGAGATACACAAGCTACCTTTCATTTAGGAATGAGAATGAAGCATTGTTGATTTTCTTAAGCCCTTGCTTCCACAAAGTTCTAGTCCAATGTTTTATTATGACATGGCAATGACCCTGGGTTCTCAAAGACTTTGACAGCAGAGTACAGTATCTGGACGTTTCTACCTTATTGGAAAGATTTCATGTGTAATACTGGCCACAGACCTTTTTACAAGGACTAGTCTAGCTAACTCTGGAGAGGTTTATTACCAGTAGGTTGGGCATTGGATAGGAACTCTTTGTCCAAGGCAGTCCATGAAACGGAAAGGAATGCAAAATTGTCCTCTAACCTGAGAGGATCCTTCCTTTTAGTAGTAATGATGCCAGAGTGGTAGAAATGGGGGGTAAGGGCACTTTTAGTCACATCAATTTTAGACTATTTAGAAACATTAATTTAATTGTTGGTATGTTATAAAACTTGATGTATTGAATGAGGGAGTAGAAATGGCAATAAAGAAAAGGAAGGTAAATTAAAAAAAGAAAAAGTACCTAAAATAAAAGAATAGCTAGACTAGGCCAAGGACAGAGAAAAAGAGATGGTAAAGATAATGTAATTTCAAATGTATTGAAAGATTAGTTCTCAAAATATTTAAACAAGTGGAGAATACCAAATAATTGGGGAAATTTACTTTATCAATGATTTTTTTAAGTGACCAAAAATACCAATATCTGAAGGGATGAGAAGGGAACAGGAAGGCTGTAGTAAATTATTTTCTACAGTAACCCATGTCTTTCTAGCTACAAAATTGCCTAGAAGGAATAAAGAAAACAAGATCACACCATGCTTTTTATTTGATGAATGGGAAAAGGTATTTTATTCAATAGAACAAAAACACTCTTTTAAAGGCTCTTTCTATCAGCATGTCTACTATGTGACTTTCAAAAAAATCATTACAAGATTCCTTGAACTGCATATAAAAACACAGATAACTTTGGTCAACACCCCACTGAAGATTAATATCAAGCAAGGCATTAAAAAAGGAGACATGCCTACCATGAATGTTTCCCATGCTTGTGGATGACATACAAAGCAGAATACAATAGAAGAGAGATTCCCAATAAATGGTGAAATCCTCCCATTTATAGATGGCCTTGATTTGAACCCACCAAGCACCAAGACATTGAAGACTTCCCTAAATCAGATTCAAAGTCACTTCAGAGACTCTACTTAATCATCCACTCAGGAAAATCAAACTGGATAAAGAATACTCACCATCCAGACCATGATAGACATTTGGATTTATAAGCCATGGAGCTGGTCTCTCAGGAAACATATCTGAGACATACACTGAAAATGGCCAATGAACTAATCCCAGAACTAAACAGAAGTTTAGTGAACTGGATTGTCTTTTGGGAATTTGTATAACTCTTTTAATGATTCCAAATTTCTTCCTAAAATTAAGAAGTATGATTTTAATGTCAACATCCTTCTAGTGATGTCGTATGGTTTCAATAAATGTGATACCACAACCTCTGAAGGACTGAAGTTGAGATGATTCAGATTGCAATAAATATCACATCTTGAGCATGAGTGAGTTGTAACACATTACGAGTGCATAAGAGAAGTACACAAAAGAAGTAATATAAAGAACATCATAAGGGAGATGAATGATAAGAAAAATGATGGACTGGGGAAAAAGCAAAAGCAAGGGAGAGCTGATAGATAGATAGTTCATAGGTCCCATTGATATCCATACAATATTGAGAACTATGAAGAAAGGCCTCCAGAATATTGGTTGAACCCTCTATGGAGAATTTCTGAGAGGAGAGGAGCAAGAATTACATAGGATGAAAAGATTTTGATGGGTTACTATCTGAACCACTGAAAAAAGTATTCAGATCAAGGGGATTACAGAACCATCAAAGTATTAATGTTCCTTATATAGAGATAAAGAGACAAGGATACCCATTCATTCATTCAACAAATATTTATTTGCTATCTATTATGTATATAGGTCTTGGGGACACAAAGAACTATTAGATATAAAAGACTATATCCAAAAAGCTAGTTATGGAGATTAGATATGCATAGATGGAATTTCAAACAAAAAAAACCATTTGATAAGTACCAAATAGCAACACAGGCTAAATGAGTTGAAAAAAGAGAGAAACCCTTTGGGTGGCAATTATCAAAAAGATTTCATACAGGGGGATGAAACTGGAATGGGTCTTAATGAATGAGTAGGAGTTGTACAGGAAAGGAAAATAGTGTGAACGAAGGACCTGACAAATGGAGTGATTTAAGCATAAGAAGCAAAGCAGCCTGGATGGAACAGAAGTTTGTGAAGAGGAGTTGTGAGAAATAAAGCTTAAAAAGTACATTGGGGCCAGATAGAAGAGCATCTTGAATGCTAAGCTGAGGAATTTGGCCTGGATCCTTTAGGAATTGGGAAATCATTGAAGGTTTTGAGGCAAGGGAATGTCACAATAAAAGCATGATTTTAGGAAATTAAATTTGACAATAATATATAGGATGGATGATAGAGGGAAGAGATTCATGGCCAAAAGACCAACTAATAATCTATTACCAAAAAAAAATCAGAAGACAGAATTGGTGTCTATACTAGAATAGGGGAACATTAAGAACAAAAATGATAGGAAGGATGCAAGAAACATTATGAATGAAAAATCTTCCATTTAATGGGATGGTGATGCCTTTCTCTCCTAGCATTGAATCATTCTGAAAATACTTTTTTTTTAATCTGCTGGCTCAGAAACTAAAACATTCATTATTATCAACTGTTCTTCATGAAACTTTTGAGAAACCTTTCATATAACCCAAGAGCTCCAGAGTTAGAATCAAATATAAAAGCTGATCTGCTATAATCTCTGATTCTAAAACCAAATCATTTGGTGACCTTGGATGACTGTTTGTCCATATACTTCTTGAGTTTCATCTTCTATGCAGTAAAGACAAGAGCAATTTCTACCAGATACATCAGAGTATCTCTTGGTAATGGCACTTTATATGTGAACTACCATATGCCTCAAGTACTTATATAATTAACTCATATCCATTCAACCAGTATTTCTTTAACACATTTCAAGTATCAAGAACTATACTAGCTACTATGGGGGGATACTTAGGTAGTATATAAGCATCTCTGTTTTTGAGAAGCTAACCATTCTTGTAACAGTTTACCTCTGTGTTAATCATTCTCTTTTTCTTGGTCCTGTCCACTACCCTGTCCCACATAATTAGGACATCATCATTTCTGGAAACTTTCAACTTCTCGGCTAGTAGATGTCCATCTACTTATTTTTGTACTGTTTTAACTCTTGCAAGTGAAGTTGGCTAACTTGAGATGCCCATGAGGAAGGGAGAAAAGAGAAGAAGGTTTGATAAGGATAAATTCAGATCATAGTCACAGAGTAAACCTAGGTATATAAATAGATTTCTGGAAAGCAGACAAATTTCATGGTGCAGCATGGGACTACAGACCTGTGTCAAATGATCATCTCACAAGAGCAAGGTGATATCAGAGGTGAGAAGCCAATCATATTTGTTCATTCATTAAACAAGGAGTTTATATTCTAATGCTCCTCAAAGTGAGTGCTAAAAATTCCTGCTCTTTTCTTTTTTTTTTATTTTCGCTTTTTGGAGGGGGGAGGGGGGAAATTGGTGTTAAATAACTTTCCCAATGTCACATGACTAATAAGTGGATTTGAACTCAGGTCCTCCTGACTCTATGGCCAGTGCTCTCTTCACTATGCCATCTAGCCGCCCTGCTATTTTCTGTATACAGCATACATTTTCCTTTTCCACACTTCCAAGTCACTTGTTGTATGTGGCAATCCAGATGTTGTTGCTGCTGCTGTTATTGTTTAGTTGTTTTCAGTCATGCCTGACTCTTCATGACCCCTTTTGGGGTTTTTCTTGGAAAAGATGCTGGAGTCGTTTACCATTTCCTTCTTTAGCTCATTTTATAGTTGAGGAAACTGAGGCAAACAGGGTTAAGTGACTTGCCCAGGGTCACACAGCTAGTAAGTGTCTGATTTGAACTTATGTCTTCCTGACTCCAGGCCTGGTGCTCTATCCACTGTGCCATTTGCTGTCTAGATATGCCCATATCTAAATAGGAGGAATGGTGAAAGACTGCTATCACCTAGGTGTTGGGTACAGAGGGGAACCTCTCATTAAGTCATCAATCTCCTTCATTGCTTTATCATTACAAGAAGATCATTTGACACAGACCTGTATTACTCCAATTGCTATATAATGAAATATTCTTGCTCTCCAAAGATTGATTTATATACCCATCCTTCTCCAGTGACTATGGTCTAGATTTATGCTTACCAGGTCTTCTTCTCTTTTCTCCCCTTGGCTAACATCTCAAGTTAGCCAAGTTTATTTGCAAGGGTTAAAACACCATTTTACAAAGTAATTTAGGCTTATGCAGATGAAATAACCAAAAACTGTCAATACTCTTTGACCCAGAAATTCCACTGCTAGCTTTATACCCCAAGGAAAACATTGATCAGAAGTCCCTATGTACACTAATATATTTGTAGCATCACTTCTTATAATAGCAAAGAATTGGAAACAAAGTAGATGCCCATAGTTTGGGGAATGGCTAAACAAATTGTGACACATGAATACAATGAAATGTTATTGTAAGAAACAACAAAGCTGATTAAGATAGAGAAGTATGGATTTACCTGAACTGATGCAGAATGAAGTAAGTAGCTTCTAAAAACAATACACACAAGGACTACAACAATATAAATGGAAAGAACCACAAAGCAATCAAAAGTGAATTTGCCAAATTACAAAAGAAAAGTCTGGTTCCAAAGAAGAAATACTGTTATATATGACTCTCTCAGAGGGGGAGAGAAAAATATTAGAAGAAATATTAGTTATGTAAAAATATCAAATGAGATCAACAGAAAAGAGTAAAAATACACCAAAAAAAAGTATGAGGTTTTTAGCATCATTGGCCATTAGTTCACTGCTTCTATGGAAATCTTTGAAGTCTCAAAAAAGCAGGAACAATGGACTGGGAAAGTTACAAATAATATACTGAGACAAATACGTCCCCTGACCTAGAGGAAATTTACAACATTAATGAGAAAACCAGGCTTAAATATGATCATTTCAAAATGAGAGAACAAAACTATAAATTCAATTTGTACTGATGGGAATAGAACTGTGAGAGATCAGAGATGAGTGAAAACAATGTGGTCCAAGGCAGCCAAGATCAGGGTAGTTGTGGAGAGATATTTGGGGCAGCTAGAAGGCACAGAGGATAGAGCACCAGACCTAGAGTCAGAAAGATTCATCTTCTCTCAGAGACTTACTAGCTGTATAACCCTGGGCAAGTCACTTAACCCAGTTTGCCTCAGTTCATCATCTGTAAAGTGAGCTTGAGAAGGAAACGATAAACCATTCCAGTATCTTTGGCATGAAAATTCCAAATGGGGTCTCAAAGAACTGGAAGCAACTGAAATGACTGAATAACAGAGAGGTATTCAAAACAGAGAGAATCAGCATTTTTTTCCTAATCAACTTTCTTTTAACTTAAACCAATACTCCCTAGTGTTAGTTCCTAATTTCTAATTATTCTATGCACATACTTTTTTTCCCCTTTTGGAGGGGGGAATACAGAGCAATTGAGGTTAAGTGACTTGCCCAAGGTCACACGGCTAGTAAGTATTAAGTGTCTGAGGTCAGATTTGAACTCAGGTCCTCCTGACTCCAGGGCCAGTGCTCTATTCACTGTACCACGTAGCCACCCCAATGTACATACTTTTGATTGGAAGCTCCAAGAGGGTAAGAACCATGACTTCATGCGTCTCTCTCTTCCCCACAATGCCGAGATAACACAGGTCATGTAATGAGTATGCAAAATATCATTGAACCAAATGGAGGTAAGCTGCCATGATCACTGAGATCATCTATTGCCTGAGAGTCAACAATATAATAATAAATACGGAGCTAGAGTCCTCTGGTTCAGCCTAACTTTGGCTCCGCTTGATGTGGCCTCACCTGCTATGACCTCAGAGAGGACAGGGCATTTAACTCTTTGGGATTTTGAAGTTCTTTTCCTCAGGGAAGTGAGGAATTATTAATAATTATTGTTAACTAAATTATTATTATCATTATAAAAATTATTCACGAATAATCATTTGTACTAGTCTGTATATGTGCATGTGTGTATACATGGGCAGAGTACAAAGCATTTGGGGAAATAATAGACAGGAATCCCATGACAAAAGACACTAAAAAGGAGGTTACAAAATCATGCATTTAGAGCTGGAAGAGATCTCTAAGGTCATGTAATCAAGATGTGTACAGGCTGCAAGCTGCTGCAAAATTCTTATGTATGGTCTGAAACAGATTAAAATGTAAATGGGAAAGTTTGACAAAATAAACCAAAATACAACAGAGATAATGTTCATTTGTAGTTTTCTAACTTAATATACAGCCTGCAGGGATCTATTTCTATTTGAGTTTGACATCACTGATAGTCTCACCTCATTTTGCAAATGAACAAACTTAGGTCCAGGGAAGCTTAAGTGACCTGCTCTAAATCATATTAAGGAAAAAAACATCTTAGGTAGGATTTGAACACAGGCCCATCTGACTCAAGAATCAGCTCTCTTTGCCCTGTACCATAGTTCAAAAAAAACTTCTGAAGCTTTAAAAAAAAAAAGAAAGCAAAGTTTCTTCTTGTGATGCTGTCACAATTTAGTCCAAAGTGGAAAAAAAGGTGAAGATGGTAAAAGAATTCATTCTGGCTGAACAGAAAGCTCATTGAGTGTAAGGGTTATGGGATTTAAAGATCTTCCATGCCCCATGGACGTGCTGACATAGCAGAGCAAGAGAAAGCGGAAAGCGAGAAAAAGTGAAAGCCGAGCTAACGGTCCTGCAGTTGGCGGTTGGCAACGGTTGCTGTTGCGGTTGCCGTTGCCTTTTTTTTTTTAAGTTAGGACCCCTGCTGAGCACTGCCAGGGGCCGGAGCAGCTGGGAGCAGGACTTTCTTCTAAGGACTCCTGCTGAGGACTGCCAGGGGCCGGAGCTGCTGGGAGCGCGCTTCCCGGACGCTGGGTGGTTGCTGTGAGTGGGGAGAGGAGGACCTTTGCCTGGGGTAGCCTGTTCTGTTTTAAAGGCTTGAGAATGTGGGTGCTTTCTACTTTATTTACCTGTGCCAATGTCATAACTACTCTGATGGCTTTCACTTTCTGGTTTTGGGACTCAGTCTTTTGGTATCTTAATAAATTTTCTAGTTTATTTCCTCAAATGGCAAACCTGACGTATTTTGTGATGGATAATTATATCAGCATATTTGTAATCTCTATAGGCATTGTGAATATGGCATTGCTGATACATTTGGCGACCAGGATGGGATCACAAAATGTCAGGCCTCTATTTGGAAGCAGTGGGGCTTTAGAGGGAGAAATGGCTATTCCAGGTTGGGAGGATTTGCCTTATTCCTCTCTAGCCAGAGAATGGGCTAAAAGCACAGGGCCCTGTGAAAACTGGGAACCAAGGCTAAAAGAGGGAGAACCTGGAGATTTGGAAAGATGTTTGAAAGCAATACCCATAGAACCAGGCAAAGAACTGGCAGGAGTGTGCAGGAGAGGCTGGGTGCTGCTAACAAGTTATCGCCTTATGTGTAAAAGTAGGGATAAGCTGCTGAAGGAAAGAGCTAGGATGGCTAGGGAGTCAGCTGGTTTGCCTGAGGATTCTTCTGTGTCACAGCACTCAGAAGAGCAAACTGGAGGGACTCATATGGTCCAGGAGCAAGCTACTGTTCATGTAGCTAAAAGGAAGCAAAAAACTAGCAGAAGGAATGTGCATGCAGCTTCTGTACAGGCTGGGCAGAGTTGCCCTGACAGCTTCCAGGAGAATGTGTGTGAGGAGAATGGAACAAGGTTAGATGAGGAGTCTCCTAATGTAGAAGCTCTCCCCATACGAAGAAGAAGGCAGGAGAACCACCGAGGCAAAACAGAGTCCAGGGAGATAATTGAGGATTTCACTCAACAGGAGATCACTGATATATTGAGTAGATTTACCCAAAGAATGGGGGAGTCTTTAGTGTCTTAGATAGTAAGAATCACTGATGAAGGCACTGGAGGAATAACACTGGACAGTGAGGACTGTTTAAAATTCATAAGTATCAGTCAGAATCGTTTTGTACACCAGGCTTTTAGGGATCACCATATGCAAGGAGGAAATAACAAAACGAATCTTCTAGCTTTAGCTGCAGAAGGTTGCAAAAAGCAATATCCAACTGAATCTATGTGGCCTAGGGGAGACAGACCCTGGTACTCACTTAGAGACTGTATGACAAAACTAAAGGAGGAGGTAATGAAAACTGCTATCCTGATTGGAGATGCAAATGCATATTATGATACCCCCCTAGGAGTTCCTCATAAAATATCATAGTGAAGACGGCTCCTCCTGCATATAAGCACCTAATTCTGACTCTTTTAATTGGAGAAATAGGGCACCCTCTTTCAGAGGTGCTGGATAAGATTTCACAATTAAGCGATTTAGGGGAATGGGAAAAAGACAAATTGCCTCGAGAGAGAAGAGTAAACAGCCAGAGGATTCAGAGACAAAATAGACCCACAAGAAGGGAACTGTTCACTGCTCTATTAAGAGCTGGGGTGGACTTTAGAAGAATAGATGGTATTCCAACTGAAGAGCTGCATAAGCTGTACCAAGAAAAGGTACTTAGCATTAGAATGAACAGGGAAGCAGGAGCCACCCCCCCAGGTATTTCTGAATCTGAATCTTTGTATCCAAGTTTGCCCCACCTTCAGGGGGAATAGGAGATAGGCCAAGCCCCAGCCCAGATAAAAGAAATATGCAGAAGAGATTGCAGACCCCATATTGGTTTAACAATATATTGGAAGAATGGATCAACTACTGTGACTAGGGCAATGATTGATACTGGGGCTGAGGCCACACTTATCTATGGAAACCCTGATAAGTTTAAACATGGAACTCCTATTACCATCACAGGTTTAGGAGACACTGAAATTTCAGCCAGACAGGTTAAAATAACAATGAAAATTGGGCAGTTACCTAAGAAGGAATATACTGTGGTTGTTGTACCCATTCCTGAATACATCATTGGAATAGATGTATTGAGAGGCATGACTCTGAATTTACCTGAAGGAAGATACCAATTTGCTGTGAGGAAGATAGGAATTAATACAGTTTTAGTAGGAAAACTAAAAATGGACCCAATCACTTTACCTGAACCTTCTGAAGTAATCACTTTAAAACAGTATCGTGTGCCAGGTGGGCAAGATGAAATTGCCACTACTATAAAGGAATATGTTGAAGCAGGAGTGTTAGTCCCTACAACCACAAGATGGAATAATCCTGTCTGGCCAGTAAGAAAATCAGATGGGACGTGGAGAATGACTGTGGATTATAGACAGTTGAATAAGGTGACTCCTTCTTTGTATGCTGCTGTTCCAGATACCATCACCTTAATAGAAAGGATCCAGAAATATGATGGGACTTGGTATGCAGTTATTGACTTGGCAAATGCCTTCTTCACCATCCCAATAGACTCTAAACAATGGGACCACTTCGCTTTCACTTGGCAGGGTAGACAATATACTTTTACTCGCTTGCCACAAGGGTACATACATAGCCCCACTATTTGTAACAGGATTGTGGCTGAACAGTTGGATGAATTAAAGCTACCTGGTGTACAGCTTACCCACTACATTGATGATATCATGATACAGGGAAAAGATGCGAAAGTAGTGGAAAGGAGTTTGACCCTTTTAATTGAGCATATGAAAAGTAAAGGGTGGGAAATTAACCCTGCAAAGGTTCAAGGACCAGCTCAGAATGTGAAGTTTTTGGGTATACAATGGAACAAGGGTCTAAGGGAGATTCTTCCTCAAGCCCGACAAAAGATTCAGGATTTTCCTACCCCTACCAATAAGAAGGAGGCCCAAAAGTTTATAGGATTGTTTGGATACTGGAGGCACCACATTCCACATTTGGGACAGATTTTAAAACCTTTATATAGAGTCACACGGAAGAAATATGAATTCGATTGGGGACTTGACCAGAGTAAAGCTTTTGAAGAAGCCAAGGCTGCCATACAATTGGCCCTAGATTTGTGGCCCGTGCAAAATGGTCCAGTGGAATTTCAAGTGACTGTACAAGATGATTATGCAAACTGGAGCTTATGGCAAAAACAACAAAGCTGAAATGTACCTTTGGGATTTTGGTGTAGGAAACTCCCTTCATCTGGAGTCCAGTACACACCTTTTGAAAAGCAGTTGTTAGCTGCATATTGGGCTTTGGTGGAGACTGAACAACTGACTGTGGGCCATGAAGTGATATTAAGACCTGGAATCCCAATTATGACCTGGGTAATGAGTACCCCAGCTTCTCACAGAATTGGACATGCCCAAGAGGCTAGTATAATCAAATGGAAGTGGTATATTCAAAATAGAGCGAAAACAGGCAAAAGCGGAGTCTCTGCTCTGCATGAATCTATAGCAAACATAGAAATTGAGAGGAATGACACACCCCCTGAGCCAAAGCAACAGTTGGTACAGTCCACTGTAAAATGGAATGAGGGATATGATGTATTAACTGAGGAACAAAAGAGACATGCATGGTTTACTGATGGGACAGCAAAATATTTGGGGCAAAAAAGACATTGGAAAGCAGTGGCCTATAACCCATGTACTAGAAGGACTTTGGAAAGTACTGGGATAGGTGCAAGTAGCCAATATGCTGAACTTATGGCAGTATATCAAGCCATCAAAATAGAACAAGGAGGACAGTGTCATATATTCACTGATTCATGGGCCGTAGCTAATGGGTTAGCTACATGGATGCCCATGTGGAAAAATGAAAATTGGGAAATTCATGGTAAACAAGTCTGGGGCAAAGAATTATGGGAAGATATCTGGAACATGTCTTTGGTCACTGACTTGTCAGTTTTTCATGTAGATGCTCACGTGGCCCCCACCACACCAGAACGTGAGTACAATGCTCATGCTGATCGACTGGCAAAGATTGCTACTGAACGTATTGTCCCTACTTTGACAACAACTGATGATCCGGTATTAGCAAAATGGGTCCACCAAACAGCAGGCCATTTGGGGGTCCAGGCCACACACCAGTGGGCACAAGATCGAGGTATTAGTATCTCTCATTCACTGTTAAAACAGATAGCAGAAGAATGTCATATATGTCAATTGGAAAAGGAGCGAACTGTTCCTCGGGTAGTAACTGGAGAGATAGCAAGAGGAAAAGTCCCAGCCCAAATCTGGCAAATAGATTATATTGGTCCACTACCACTGGATAAAGGATGCAGATTTATATGTACTTGTGTTGATACCTATTCAGGTGTACTAGTAGCTTGTCCTTATGAGAATGCAACCCAGAAAAACACTTGTAAAACCCTAGATCTCATAAGTCTATATTATGGAACCCCAATGCAGATTCAAAGTGACAATGGGTCACATTTCAAAGGCAATGAAATGAAGAAGTATTGTATACTAAACAATATAGAATGGATATATCATATTCCATATTATCCAGAAGCATCTGGGTTAATTGAAAGAATGAATGGATTACTGAAAGAACAGTTGAGGAAGTTAAGTTCCAATAATTCATATCAACATTGGAAGGATAATTTGTTCATGGCTTTGCGTAATTTGAATAATAGACCATTGGGAGGAAGTACACCTCTAGCCAGAATGATGACCCCCAATCTGCAAATTAGAAAACAACAAACACACAAGATCCCAAATATTGAGTATTGGACCTTGAGGCCAGATGTCCCAGCACCGTACCCAGGACCACCTGGTTCGGTGGGGTATGATTTACATTGTTTAGAGGACTTTTGGTTGGACAGAAAAGAAGTAAGAAAAATTTCCACTGGGATATGCATAAGAATCCCTAAAAATCGCTTTGGACAGATTTTACCCAAATCAGGATTAGCAGCTCAAGGAATACATGTATTGGCTGGAGTAATAGATTCTAATTATCAAGGAGAAATTGTTGTAACATTCCAGAATTTAGGTGAAGGGCCCATACAGATTCACAAGAATGATAGGATAGTTCAAGTGATTATCGTTCCTTGTAAAACAATGCCACTTGTAAAAACTGACCCTCCTTCCAAAATAACTGTCACAGGAACTGAAGGATTTGGTTCTACTGATAGAATAAAATCAGGAGCTAAAGTATGGGTAAAACGGAAGCCAGATGAT
>NW_027187281.1:4596017-4598473 GCF_028583685.1 Petaurus breviceps papuanus | reverse complement strand
CTTTGTGGTTCTGGGAGTAAGGGATAGGAATGGTAAGGGAGGAAGGGCTAAAATGACAGCTTATACTCAAGCATGTACTCAGTCTTTTTCACTAGGAGCTTTTTCATTTCTGTTTTAGATAGTTTTGGAACAGGTGGGACTCCTCTTCAATCCACAACTGTCTACTCTGTCTCATGCAGGCCACCAACATCGGGCAAATCTGTGAACTTCTAAGATGTAAGGGGTTCTAGCGAAGTCAATACTTAGGGAAGACTGAGAGACAACAACAAATACCCCTGCCACTATGGGAAGCTCAGGCAGAGGACCGGCATGGCAGGCAGCAAGGGGAGGAGAAGACTATGGCTGAGTAAAAGAAGTGAGTCAATAGGCTGGTCTTCTGTTGCTTTCCAGAGTAACATTATGGGAAATTGTTTGCTTTCTCTCTTTATTGCTGCATTTTTCTGACTTGACTTGGGACCCGTCTGTCGTTTTTGAGGTGGGGAAGAGTAGCTGACTTGAAACATAAGTTCTCACTTGTACTCCTACTAGAGAAGTCCTCCTCCTCTCATAGACATCTAACAAGACCACTCCTATGCAGAAAGCATGGGGACAAACAAACCAGCAGATTAATGATCCTTAACTGCTGCCAGCATTCTCCAAAATGAAAATGTACAAAGCTTTTTTAAAGATTTATGAAACAGACAGAAAAGAATCAATAATAAAGTAGATTCAGAAAAAGATATCACCAATCTCTATGCTTTCTAGTTTCTCAAGTGTCCATAATAAATGAAGTTTTTAATAAATGTAATTTTCAAGAAAGACTGACATTCTACCTGGGGATCTGATAGAATTATATAATGAGCCAACAGAGAGTAAGATGGAAGGCAGGGAAGAATCAAGTTCTCTCCTTTTTCCTTCTTATCTTTGACTATCTAGTCTTATTTTGCCAAAGTATGTCACATGACTTGAATAAAATTTAATTCTGCTCACATCCTTCAACTGACCAGATGGAAAAGTCAGTTGCCAAAGTAGGTCACATGATTTGAATATAATTTAATTCCTCTCACATCCTTCAACTGACCAGATGGAAAAATTAGTCTGTCAGCAAGCTTGCTGTGTGCTTTCTATTTGCTCAGGGCTAGGGATACAGAAAAAGGGAAAAAAACAGTCTCTCCCCTCAAGAAGCTCACATTTTAAAATGGGAAACAGCAGGCTAACAATTGCATGCATACAAGATAAATACAAAGTAAATGGAAGGTCATCTTAGAAGAAAGGTTCTAGCAATGGATAAGGATTGAGAGGAGAACAAAGGATCAGGAAAGGTCTCTTGTGGAAGGTGGGATCTGAGCTGAGCCTTGAAGGAACCATGGCATGGAGATCAGTAACCCATGGCTATTGATGTATGAGAGAAGTACATAGTTGGCCAAAATATTACTACTGGGCAGGGATCTGTCCAAATAAGTTATTTTAAAAAACATTACAATTTGAGGCTCCTTTTCCTTTAGAGAAGCAGAGTTTTCCACTGAATAAAGGAAGCAGGGATTGAGTTTTACTGAAACAGAGATTTTGAGAGGAAAATAGAAGGACAAGTCTATTCACCTTGGCAGTACAAAAGGTCTCTAGACAGAAGGTCCAGATACTAGTACCAAAGGGGAGCAGGAAAATTTTGGCTTTAACAGGGGGAATTAGTTCATCTCCTCTGCCTATTTTGTAAGGGGTTCAAGCTGTCTCAGGACTGACTGCTTTGGGAGATGATTCAGTAGTTGCAATGAGATGCTATGTGAATTGGTAAGGTTCTGAAAATAAACTAAGGCCAGCAGCTTCCTAGAAACCAGTTGGGTTTGAGGATATGTTCTATTCCTCTATTCCATTTCCTAACTGCAAACACTGCTAAACAGCCTAGCACAGAGATAGGCTGACAGTCTAGTAAAATGTCAATTATTAAAATCTCGTTAATAAAGACAGCCTAATAACTTGAGTAGTTGTCCCTTGAGTCTAAAACTATGACTCAAGGCAAAAAATAATCAACATTTTTTCTCACAAATGTTTGAGTTATGAATATTAGTTTTGCCTATGGAAAAAAAAGGAGAGGGAACTTAACTTCAGAATTTTCTGAGCTGAAGCTTTATCACACTGGTAAGCACAGGGTCATAGACCTAGAACTAGAAGGTATGTTAAAGTTCATCTAGTCTAACCCTTTCATTTTACAGATGAGGAAACTGAGGTTTAGAAAGGTCAAGTCATTTTCCCAAGGTCACAGAAGTAGTAAGCAACAGAGTTGACACCTGAACCAAGATTTTCTTCCTTCAAATCCAGTCAATTTTTTTTTTACTGTAGTCTGTGTATGTATGTATAATGTATGCATCTGAGCACATTTGTGTTCAAAAAGAAAGGAAGGAAGGAGGGAAGGAAAAAAGGAAGGAAGGAAGAAAGGAAGGAAGGAAGGAAGGAAGGAAGGAAGGAAGGAAGGAAGGAAG